>NC_062518.1:25988296-26165796 GCF_022655615.1 Tachysurus fulvidraco | reverse complement strand
ATGTGCTGCTCTGTTAGCTGAATGGGAGCGCTAATGTTTATGACATTTGGTAAGTTTTAAATGAGAAATAAATAAAGCTGTTCTGGTTTTGACCCTGCAGGCTGCGGAAAGTGTGGCAGAGGAGGAAGTGTTCAGTGAAGGGTGGCATCCTGACCATTTCACATGCCACGGTGAGTGTCTCTTCTTGTCCAAGTCTGGTTTCAGATTCCCACAGGAGGCACTTATGCAGCTAATGCATGTATGTTACTCTGGGTGAGTCTCTGTGTGTGGGGGTATGTAACTCTGGGTGAGTCTGTGTGTGTGGGGGTATGTAACTCTGGGTGAGTCTGTGTGTGTGGGGGTATGTAACTCTGGGTGAGTCTGTGTGTGTGTGTGTGTGTGTGTGTGTGGGTATGTAACTCTGGGTGAGTGTGTGTGGGTATGTAACTCTGGGTGAGTCTGTGTGTGTGGGTATGTAACTCGGTGAGTCTGTGTGTAGGGGTATGTAACTCTGGGTGAGTCTGTGTGTGTGGGGGTATGTAACTCTGGGTGAGTCTGTGTGTGTGGGGGTATGTAACTCTGGGTGAGTCTGTGTGTGTGGGTATGTAACTCGGTGAGTCTGTGTGTAGGGGTATGTAACTCTGGGTGAGTCTGTGTGTGTGGGTATGTAACTCTGGGTGAGTCTGTGTGTGGGGGGGTATGTAACTCTGGGTGAGTCTGTGTGTGGGGGGGTATGTAACTCTGGGTGAGTCTGTGTGTGTGTGTGGGTATGTAACTCTGGGTGAGTCTGTGTGTGTGTGTGGGTATGTAACTGGGTGAGTCTGTGTGTGTGGGTATGTAACTCTGGGTGAGTCTGTGTGTGTGGGTATGTAACTCTGGGTGAGTCTGTGTGTAGGGGTATGTAACTCTGGGTGAGTCTGTGTGTGTGGGGGGTATGTAACTCTGGGTGAGTCTGTGTGTGGGGGTATGTAACTCTGGGTGAGTCTGTGTGTGGGTATGTAACTCTGGGTGAGTCTGTGTGTGTGGGTATGTAACTCTGGATCTGTGTTGTGTGGGTATGTAACTCTGGGTGAGTCTGGTTGTGTGGGTATGTAACTCTGGGTGAGTCTGTGTGTGTGGGTATGTAACTCTGGATCTGTGTTGTGTGGGTATGTAACTCTGGGTGAGTCTGTGTGTGTGGGTATGTAACTCTGGATCTGTGTTGTGGGGGTATGTAACTCTGGGTGAGTCTGTGTGTGTGGGTATGTAACTCTGGGTGAGTCTGTGTGTGTGGGTATGTAACTCTGGGTGAGTCTGTGTGTGTGGGTATGTAACTCTGGGTGAGTCTGTGTGTTTGGGGGTATGTAACTCTGGGTGAGTCTGTGTGTGTGGGTATGTAACTCTGGGTGAGTCTGTGTGTGTGGGTATGTAACTCTGGGTGAGTCTGTGTGTGTGGGTATGTAACTCTGGGTGAGTCTGTGTGTTTGGGTATGTAACTCTGGGTGAGTCTGTGTGTTTGGGTATGTAACTCTGGGTGAGTCTGTGTGTGTGGGTATGTAACTCTGGGTGAGTCTGTGTGTGTGGGTATGTAACTCTGGGTGAGTCTGTGTGTTTGGGGGTATGTAACTCTGGGTGAGTCTGTGTGTGGGGGTATGTAACTCTGGGTGAGTCTGTGTGTGTGGGTATGTAACTCTGGGTGAGTCTGTGTGTGTGGGTATGTAACTCTGGGTGAGTCTGTGTGTGTGGGTATGTAACTCTGGGTGAGTCTGTGTGTTTGGGGGTATGTAACTCTGGGTGAGTCTGTGTGTGTGGGTATGTAACTCTGGGTGAGTCTGTGTGTTTGGGTATGTAACTCTGGGTGAGTCTGTGTGTTTGGGTATGTAACTCTGGGTGAGTCTGTGTGTTTGGGGGTATGTAACTCTGGGTGAGTCTGTGTGTGTGGGTATGTAACTCTGGGTGAGTCTGTGTGTTTGGGGGTATGTAACTCTGGGTGAGTCTGTGTGTGTGGGTATGTAACTCTGGGTGAGTCTGTGTGTTTGGGGGAATGTAAATCTGGGTGTCTGTGTGTGGAAATGTAACTCTGGATCTGTGTTGTGTGGGTATGTAACACCTCTGGGTGTGTCTGTGTTTTTGGGTATGTACAGTACCGTGTGTGTGTGTTAATTTGCTTCCTGCCTTGTGGTGACTGAGGTAGCAGGCTGGTAGCAGGTGGCCTATAACAGTGAAATCGACTGCAGTGATGATGGAGTGCAGCATCTGCTCTAATCGTGCACTTTGGTGCATTCTGGTGTGTGAAGCATGGTAAGCTTTAAAAAAAAACAGCTGGAAATGTAGAATTTTCTGAAAGCTGTGACTTGAGTAAACATGACGTCACACTACTGTATAACAAACTGCAATGGGGGGAAAAAACAATGTAAGGATTTAACATTCTCCAAGAAGATCCAGTGCTTACTGCGTCTGTTTCTCGAGGGACGCAGGATGATGAACTGCTCCAGGACATTTTCATTCAAATCTTCGTGTAGTGTTGTGTTGTGTCGATAAATCTGTGTCTGTTTTGTTCTCCAGTCCAACAGACAGCCAGTTAGACTTAACCTGCTAACCTGTCAGGTTAAACCAGGCGAGGATAAGAAGTGCTTCGATCTGATCTCTCGTGAGTAAACACCCCCACACACACATCACACACAGAGATGCATACACATGTGAAAAGGAGCTAAAGTGCAGTTAATGTAAGCCACGTCACTCTCTCTACCTCTCTCTCCGCAGATAATCGTACATATCATTTCCAGGCAGAGGATGAGCAGGAGTTTATGATGTAAGTGTGTGTGTGCTGTGATGGGTTTGAGTGCACTTGACTATGATGTAGATGTGTATTTATGGGAATTGTGGGTGGTTCAGTGGTTACAGTACATGATGTGTACCAGTGTGTTTGAGTACAGAAATTCTGCAGGCACCTATAAACTTTTTCATATGAGAGGTCAGATTAGCAAGGCCAGACTGGTGAGAAAGTTAACTCTTCTAACTCATAAGCACTCTGTACATCCGTGGTGAGCTGAAAAGCATCTCGGAAGGCACAGCATATTGAATGTTTATGCGGATGTGCTACAACAGCAGAAAACCACATGGACTCTTACTAATGTCAGCCAAGAACAAGTATTGCCCTGTTCACACTGCAGGTAAAAGTGGCCCAAATCTGATTTTTTTTGGGGGGTCAAGTGACCAGGTCAGACTTCTTCAGGAGTAGTGTGAACACTCAAATCTAGCCCAGATCTGAGTTTTTCAGATCAGATTCAGACCACTTCCATATGTGGTTCTGAATCAGACCCAAATCTGATTTTTTTCCCAATGTGGCCGCAGTGTGAACAACCAAGGCGGATTTGATGCGACTTTTACGTCAATCTACATGGACATTCGTCACAATTACCGCCGGCGAGTAACAAACGTGACTACGCCTAGAAAATGGATCAAATAATCAAAAGTTGCTCTCGACATCCGAAAAATTTTGAAAACACTGCGTATCTGTGCTGCCATTACACAAACATTTAGAAAGAAAAGCGAAAATGCTTACTTCCTCCATAACCTCGCCAACTTTTTAGCGCAACGGCGTGCTGCGTGTGACGTCATTGTTATTGTTCGTTTGCGCATGCGGGTCAGTTCGAAACAGCAAACAGTTCATACTGGTATCTGATATAGGCCACATTTTAAAAGGTAATGTGAACAGCCAAACAAAAAAATCAGATCTGAGCAAAATATCCGAATTGAGCATTAAGACTTGCAGTGTGAACGTGAACTAAGGCTCCAGTGGGCACAGGCTCAAACAGTCAGCAGCTGAAGACTAGTCAAAGTCTGCTTGTCTCCTCTGACTTTTCTCATCAGCAAGGTATTTCTGCCTTTGGTACTGTATATTCTGTTGCCCACTGGATATACATTTCCCACAATCCCGGGTAAGCTTTAGTGACCAGTAACGTAGCAGTTTGTGGACTTGGTCCAGCCCATCGGGATCGGTCACATCTTCTTGACCTGTATTTCATTTATATGCATCAGTCTGCTGCCTTCTCAGGATTGATTGATTGCATATCTGAAGAATCCCTTACACTAGAAAGTCTAGTCTAAAGTCTATTTGTGCAATGTGTATTAATTTTAGTGTGTGTGTTTTCAGCTGGATCTCAGTGCTGACTAACAGTAAGGAGGAGGCTCTGAACATGGCATTCCGTGGTGAGCAGAGTGCAGGCGATGACAGTCTGGAGGATCTGACCAAAGCCATCATCGAGGATGTGCTACGCATGCCTGGCAACGAGGTGTGCTGCGACTGCGGAGCGCCAGGTCAGTCAGCTCCGTGTGTGTTTGTTTACGCAGGAGTTGGAACGCGGCTCATCTGTTTGGAGTCGCGAGAATGAATGAGTCAGTGTTTATCATGGAGAGAAAATAGACACACGGCAGCAAGCGACTAAAAAAGCAGCTTTGTAGATGCTCAGGTTGATGCGAACTCTTGGGGAATGACTCTGTGGTGTGACGTATCTCAGGGTTATTTTCTAATTCCAGTTGATTACTGACAAGCTTTTTAAACAGTTCATGATATATGTAATGCTGGGGAGCATCCACACTACAAAGGTCCTGTTATCACTTTGTATAACACTTCTATATCTAAGATGCTGAGAGGCCAGAAGTACAGAAACAAATTTACTGATATATAAGACTACAGTAGATTGCTGGAACTGCAGGCATTGCCAAAAAATACCAGCATCCATCTCTCCCTGGCCTACAGGGCTAATAGTTATCTTAAACTCAGATTCTTCGCTTGCAGGAATTTCTTCATGCACTGTAAGTGATAAGATCTTGAATCTAGTCACATTTATTATAAGATTACTCATGCTGATTATTTGTAAGCTTTATAATTTTATTCTAGTACGTGTAATAATCTTTGATTAGATTTCTTTGAATGTTTCATCAAGATATTTTTAAGCTTGCTAAGATGTCATTGTTTTAGTGTGACGGCATTTTGCAAACTTTTGCTGTGAGTATAAGCCTCGCTCCAAACCATCAGACCCTTTAGTACTGTTGGGGTCAGTTTGACGTTATTGGGGTTTTAAAAGCCTTAATTCACTACTGTTGTCTATTAGGCTTTACCAATGTGGATGATTTACAACAAATGCAAAACAATGAACATCACAAAAGGGTTAAATCTTTGGTCACGTCCATTATGTGAATTTGTGTTATGTTATAGGGGACACGGTGGCTTAGTGGTTAACACGTTTGCCTCACACCTCCAGGGTAGGGGTTCGATTCCCACCTCTGCCTTGTGTGTGTGGAGTTTGCATGTTCTCCCCGTGACTCGGGGGTTTCCTCCGGGTACTCCGGTTTTGTCCCCCGGTCCAGAGACATGCATGGTAGGTTGACTGGTATCTCTGGAAAATTGACCGTAGTGTGTGTGTGTGTGAGTGAATGAGTGTGTGTGTGTGTGCCCTGTGATGGGTTGTATCCTGCCTCGATGCCCAAAGACGCCTGAGATAGGCACAGGCTCCCTGTGACCCGAGGTAGTTCGGATAAGCGGTAGAAAGTGAGTGAGTGAGTGAGTGTTATGTTATATCTTGATAATCAGATTTGAGAAACAGTGCTGTGGGATAAACAAACAAAGAATAAACATCATGCAAGCCTTCAGGTCTGTTTCTGGTTGACAGTCTGACTCTTTGCCTACGTTGTGAGCGTGTGTGTTTGTGTCACACCACACAGCTGGGTGACAATCCTGGTCAGCATTGTAAGGGAAAATGTTGAACAGCATTGTAAGGGAAACACATTTAAAACACTAATACACATCTGAGATCAGACAAGATTCACTTAAACAGCCAGAAGCCAGAATGAAATTGTCGACTAACATGCTGAGACGATGGGGTTATTTGTTCCTGAGCGTTTTTTCGCTCTGCTATAATGCTGATTGTAATTAAAGCTCCTTTCATTAGCACACTTCAGGATCATGTGCCATGTAGTTTCCACGTAAAACTCAAAGGGGGATTTGTCTGTCTGTCTATCTGTCCGTCTCACCCTTCTGTGTAGTGTAAGATGTTATCTCTAGTGATGAAGATGATAAACACATTTCTGTAAGTCTATAAACACATTTATGCTGGTTCACTACGTCATGGACTAAGAGTACTATCAGTCTCAAAACTCTGTTCGGTAAGGTAATATAGTAATAAAAACACAGACGATATTTCTTTCTTGCTTTTTTGTTTCTTTCTTTTTAGTTACTTTAGTGCTAGTTAGTTCAAGTAGTTGTGATTTAGATGTCGTTTGAAGACAGGCGTGACGTCATATGTCAAGAACCTGAAGACAACAGTTAATGACTGAGTGTGAGAGACTATTATTAGAAACTGTGATATTCTCGATCATGGCAGAACCAAGATTTAAAAAAAAAAAAAAAAAGCAAGTCCTCACTGTTAGTCCGCCTGTTAACAAAGGTGTCTTGCGCCCCCTTCAGGATGTAATTTGAACAGCATTGATGGAGATTCAGTGCCTTGCATTTGCTGCACCTTTTAACGTGTGTGTGTGTGTGTGTGTGTGTGTGTGTGTGTGTGTGTGTGTGTGTGTGTTTGATTCAGATCCTAAATGGTTGTCCACGAACCTGGGCATCCTGACCTGTATTGAGTGTTCAGGGATCCACAGAGAGATGGGTGTCCATATCTCCCGCATACAGTCCATGGAGCTGGACAAGCTAGGCACCTCTGAACTCTTGGTGAGTCGTGTGCCTGATGTCTCTGCACCGTCACAGCATCATGTATCTAATCTGATTAGTTGAAGGTACTCCAGCCAGACAACAACTCATTTTATAAAGGCTGCTGGTTTCTTCCAAAACAATGCCAATCAATGTCAGAATTAGAGACTTTATGATACTCTGTTTTTATTTCCAGAAAAACTGATGCTTGTGTGATATTTTTTTTTCTTGCTAATCTTGATTAAGTCATTAAAGGTGTCATCACCCCACTCTTTGTTCTTAAAATAAATAAAAGGAAAATACTCAGCTAACACATGACTTGCAGAAAACAGATTTTTCTTTTTTCTTTTCTCTTGTGTTTTGGAAATCAATTCTGTGTCTCTTTCTAAACTTCTTTTTATTAATATTCATTGTCGTCGTTGTCTATTATAATGTACCAGTTTGACCCAGGACGTTGTTGGCATACTAACTATGTTTCTTACTGTGTGGTAAAGTCAAACGTAGGATGCATAAAATATCAGAACTGATCGATCTCTTTATTCCTAATCTTTATACAGCTGGCCAAGAATATAGGAAACAGTAGTTTTAATGAAATCCTGGAGGGGAATCTGCCGAGCCCGTCACCAAAGCCTGCACCGTCTAGTGACATGTGAGTGCAGTCGCTCTTACAGCTACTTATTAGGATAATGTGAGGTTTTATATTATTACTGGTGATAAAAGATGAGACACGACACCCGCTTGTTTCCCTACAGGACTGAGAGGAAGGAATACATCAACGCTAAGTACGTGGAGCATCGGTTTGCTCGGCGCCCCACCAGCACGGCCACGGCGAGGCACGGTGACCTGTACGAGGCGGTCAGGACTCGAGACCTACTGGGCCTCGTACAGCTCTATGCTGACGGAGTGGAGCTACTGGAACCGTTCCCCGAGGCAAGACAGGTACACATACAACACACTGCTCTTTATATTTCATAGACTTGGATTTTTTGGGACTATTCAATATCATGAATCTACATAAAATATCCCATAATATAAAGGTAGAGGTGGAAAAGATCAACAGAGTTTCATTATAGTTTGTAAAATAAAAAAAATCTAATGAAAAACAATAAATAAAGAAAATCAGGTACAAATTTATGATTGCATAAGTATTTACCCCCTGTTGCTGAGAAATCTTTAAATCAGCTCTAAATCACAACCCAGATATCTAAAGCTCATTTTTATTCTTCAGGATAAACAGAGAATCAGGGCATACATTTGAGCTTCAATTTTTAATCTAGGACCAGACTGGTGTAACATCATATCTCATTACCATCATCGTATATTATTGACGTATATCTTTTTAAGATTTGGACCATAAACCAGTGTCAGGAGAAAAAAAAAGTTGTATATTTTTCTTTTCTTTTAAATGTGTATGTAATTTTACATTCTTGAATGGTGGTGATTTTCGATAGTATGTGACTGTAGTTAGCACTGATAATGGAGATTATGAGAGCACAACCATCTCTAGGGTTTACAGAGAATGTTCTGAAAAAGAGAAAATATGCAGTGAGCGGCAGTTCTGTGGGCGCAAATGCCTTGTTGAGGTCAGAGGAGAATGGCCAGACTGGTTCGAGCTGATAGAAAGGCAACAGTAGCTCAAATAACCACTCGTTACAACCGAGGTATGCAGAAGAGCATCTCTGAACGAACACGTCGAACCTTGAGGCGGATGGGCTATAGCAGCAGAAGACCACACCGGGCGCCACTCCTGACAGCTAAGAACAGGAAACTGAAGCTACAATTCGGCACATGGCTCACCAAAATTGGACAATAGAAGATTGGAAAAATGTTGCCTTGTGTGAATCATCTCCGACTGGTTTCTTGAACATGACAATGAGTTCACTGTACTCAAATGGCCTCCACAGTCACCAGATCTCAGTCGAATAGAGCACCTTTGGGATGTGGTGTTACGGGAGATTCTCATCATGGATATGCAGCCGACAAATCTGCAGCAACTACGTGATGCTATCATGTCAATATGGACCAAAATCTCTGAGGAATGTTTCCAGTACCTTGTTGAATCTATGCCACGAAGGATTAAGGCAGTTCTGAAGGATTAAAGCAGTTTCATAGTAATTTGCATAATAGAAACAGCTTTTTCTTTCAAAACGTCAGCAGACTATAAGGCAGCTAGGCAATTCTAGACATTGTATGGTATATCACTACATTTACTGACTTTTTTAATTTCTGGTGCGGGTCCCGAGGTGTGATTCCCTCCTGTTGAGATTTTCAGTTCTTCAGCCCTGCTTTTGTTGTGCAAATCACCATCACCTCTGAGGCCTGGCTCATTTGCATTTGTTCAATCAAAGTAGCTCAGATCCAAGGCAAGCCAAACCTCTGTGTGTGACATGGAAACCTTCAGAAATGTCCGCCGTCTATATAAAATAGACTGTTTTATTTATAAAAAATTGTGTGCTAAGGTTCGTCATTGCCATAGTACATATGATATTTATATAACCCTTGTGCAGACCTGGGGTCTATTTGACTCATCTGGAAAGTTTAATGTGTCATAACTTGGGTTTCCTTCCACATCTTTGCCTGAAATTTATCATGATTGATCCAAATTATGAATTTTGCAAGTAAAATTTATTTTGTCTATTTTCGTAAAATAAATACTTTCCTCTTCAAGTCCTCCTGAGTCAATTTGACCCTGCCACATTTAGTGGGGCAATAGGTCACACTTTTGCCCTTTTCAGTGCAATGAACATACATACAGACTCAAAAATGCACACACAAAATGTCCACTAACACACGCACCCAAAACACACACTCACACACCACACACACGCACGCGCGCGCACACATGTACACACACAAATTGGGCATTGCATTTCATTAGGCCTCCAGAAGAAAAAAAAGCCACACATTTGTAAATATTTCACACTTTTGATATGCCTTTGCCTAGCAGAGGGCAGAATATGATCTACGGAAATGATCTCACACACACACACACACACAGTCAAACACTGTTCAAAGCATTGGGCATTGCATTTCATTAGGCCTCCAGAAGAAAAAAAAGCCACACATTTGTAAATATTTCACACTTTTGATATGCCTTTGCCTAGCAGAGGGCAGAATATGATCTACGGAAATGATCTCACACACACACACACACACACACACACACACACACACACACACACACACACACACACACACACACACAGTCAAACACTGTTCAAAGCATTGGGCATTGCATTTCAGTTGGCCTCCAGACAGAACAAAAGTTATACATTTGTAAACATTTCACACACACACGCGCACATGCACACACACACACACAAATTGTTGGGTTTTATGTGTGCGGGGTGTGTGTGTCTGTGTGTGTGTGTGTGTCGTGGGTGGGTGGGTGGGTGGGTGTGTGGGAGTGTGGGTAGCCCGTTTTTGGGTGATCAGATGGCGTTTGAACCACTTTAAAATAAAAGTGTATCCATATATTGTGAATGTGTTTCTTTTGTATAAATATGGAAGGCATTTCTGAAGGTTTCCATGTCACACACAAAGACTCTGTGGGTCCAGCTTGTGCAGTGAAGTACGAGCGATTTGCTACTTCACTGGGCATTCCAATGTCCTCCTCTACCCACACAGTGCCGTCTTTTGCCGTCTGGCTCAGACAGGGCTTCCCAGTACCACGGTGCATCTTCTGTGGAGGCATGTTGGGTTTTTGTTCCGTCTCAAAATTCACTTTTGGTGTTATAAATCATTGATGGCCAATGAAACTGAAATGACATTATTTTATTCTGTATGTGTACGAACATGTCAAAAGCCATGGACCATAACTTCACTCAGCTTATGACATTTGTGTACAAACATACATTGGACACTGAAGTGTTAGCAAGTTTTCATTTTATTCATGTCATTGTATTAGCAACTTTTCATTCTGTTTTCACACAATTTTCTATAAATAAAACAGACTATTTTTTATAGACGGCTGACATTTCTGAAGGTTTCCATGTCACACACAGAGGTTTGGCCTGCCTTGGATCTGAGCTACTCTGAGTGAACAAATGCAAATGTGCCAGGCCTCAGAGGTGATGGGGGTGTTTGCACAACAAAATCAGGAGAACAATGGAGCTGTAGGGGTGCTAGTAGGTGTGAGGTCCAGGGATTTTACGCAAAATTGGCGCAGGGTTAGTAAATCTAGTAAATCTGAATTCTTGCAATCTGACAAGCTTTTTGTTTTTAATGTTGTTTTACTGCAAAATGAAGCATGTCCTAAATGCTGAAACATGCTCTGTTATTTATTGTTGCTCAGTAGAAAGAGTGTCGTCTTTGCACTCACGCAAGATTCACTTCCTTTTCTCTGCTTTCCTTTACTCATAGGGAATTTTGTGTTGTCAGGTGCCACTTTAACAGTTAGGCTTATAGATGAAATGTGGATGTTCCGAATGATCATCTCTGATCACCTCCCACTTGCGCCAGCGTAGCG
Source organism: Tachysurus fulvidraco (assembly GCF_022655615.1). Classification (NCBI taxonomy): domain Eukaryota; kingdom Metazoa; phylum Chordata; class Actinopteri; order Siluriformes; family Bagridae; genus Tachysurus; species Tachysurus fulvidraco. Next base: position 26,154,667 of record NC_062518.1, on the reverse strand, counting down.
GCCGTCATCTCAATCCATCATCCTTACTTTATTGGCTGCAAGAAAACCATATTTGAAACGCTCTCCCCTTCACAAAAAAGGACGAATCTTCCCTGACCGATGAACCGAATGGATTTTATCTTGTAATCTGTAACTTGCTTTTTTGACTTTCATGTGAAACCTTTGATGGTCTGTGCCCCTTCCTTCAAAACTAAATGTCAGACCACATATATAGCTGAAGTATTAGATCAGAATTTCACTACCTATCGTCTGAAGAGGATCTGAGACCACTTTGGTTACCCGCAACCTGCTTTCCAGCCGGTTTGGACTAAATCACACATGCAGGCTAATTACTCATGTATAGCCAAACATTAGAGCAGCTTCCAAAACTAACATAATGTTTCATTTACTATCACATTGTTCATTTGGCAGAAACTTGTAGCTAAAATACATTTCCATCTACAAAATATGAAGGTTTAAAATCTACACATGGATGGTTTAAATGGTAATGAGAAGTAAATGAATGAAATGAATCTAAAATCTAAAACCAGCAAACAATAAACAAACTATAAGTTGAAATTCTATGTCTTTATTTTTTTACTTAATATCTCATTGGTTGGAATTTAGTATGATATGATATTTTCAAACCTGTAACACCCAACAATTTATCAAGTGTTTTTTTTTCTCATTGATTTAGATTTTCGTCACTGGCCAAAAACAATACATAAAGTTTCTATGAACTGTTTATATTCTAAAGTGTAACAAATTCTGTCCAGGATGCAGTGAGTTCAGCTAAAATCACTCATAATGATTGTTATAAATAAAGCATGACGACATGAGGTAATGGCAGGACGAGGTTTTTTTATTATATTTATTAAATATCAAATCAAATTATTTATTGAAATAGGATCCCGGAGAGACGGCTTTGCACTTCGCAGTCCGGACCTCAGACCAGACCTCGCTACCCTTGGTCGATTTCCTCGTCCAAAACAGGTCTTGTACCTTTACCGTCTTGTGTAGTCAGACGATGCAGATGAATATCTCTTGACGTGTGTGTGTGTGTTCCCAGTGGCTCTCCGGACAGGCAGACGGAGAGCGGGAACACTGCGCTCCATTACTGCTGTACCTATGAGAAGCCCGAGTGTGTTAAACTGTTACTCAGGGGCAAGCCACTGATCGATATAGGTCAGTAAGAATACTGCATTTTTAATGCAATTGGTCAGTGTGTTGTAGAGAAACAGGTGGTCTAACACACTCCTTTAAATGTCATTTCAGTCAATCAGAACGGTGAGACGGCCTTGGACATCGCAAGGAGGTTAAAAAACACACAGTGTGAGGAACCAGTAAGTGTCCAGAACCTTGAACAGCAGTCGCTCTGCAATTCAAGTAACTACATTGAAATGATTTGTGTGTGTGTGTAGCTGATGGAGGCAGCAGCTGGCAAGTTCAACCCTCACGTCCACGTGGAGTACGATTGGAACCTGCGGCTCGAGGAGATTGACGAGAGCGATGACGATCTGGATGATAAGGTTAGAACCAGTACGATGTAGAATGACTGAGATCCTAAACATACAGCACTATTTGGTCACGTGGCAAGGGCTGCTGTGCAGGTGGGTTTCAAGCTAACCGACAGACTAATGACACATGGCGGTCATCTGAAGTTTAAACCTTTGGCGAGAGCCAGCATGATTTATGACAGTCAATGCAGCAAAGGAGATATAATGTTTCACCTGGGCAGTGCTGCTGTTCCCTACAGTACCATGCATAAGTATTCACACCTGCTGAACCTTTGCACATTTTGAAGTGTTAGTTTGGAACTGATAAGATAAGACACACGTCATTGTGATTTTATGACACGAAGTACATAATATTGGGGGAGGGGTGAATACTTATGCAACACTGTATATTTTTGTAGAAGGACAATAGAGAAGCAGCTTTCCTTCAGTTTTTCAGTACCAACCATGCTACAGTCTGTGATCCAGATCATGCCTGTGTTACTATTGTACTAAAAAATGACATGATCTTCTTTAAGTACTACTGATTTAATAATCAGTTTGTGCTTGTGGACTGTATATGATCGGATGTCCTTAACCTTGATAACAGCAGCCGAGTCCGGTGAAGAAGGAGCGATCTCCGCGACCGCAGAGCTTCTGCCACTCGTCCAGCGTGTCTCCACAGGAGAAGCTCTCACTGCCTGGATACTTGAGCCACAGGGACAAGCAGCGGCTCTCGTACGGTGCCTTCGCCACCCCCGTCTACAGCACTTCTACGGAAACCCCCGCATCGCCTGGGGCAGACACGCAAACTGCTACCACCAAGAGCAGTGCCAAAGGTACAGAAAACACTTGAAAGTGAACATGGGTTAAATGCCATTAATGCTATATATAATAATAGTTAAGAAATAATAAGGAAGGAGCAGTTACATCATGACAGGTTGTTGGTTCACAGACAGAACACTGAGAGCTCAATGATAATGATGTAAGAGGCAAGCTTTCTCTGTACTACTCAGTAAGTTCTTTCACACTTTGGGATCAGTCTTTCTCTAATTCGACACTATATAGAAGGTTTCACCATCAGATCCAATTAAATAAAGCTTGCTCACATCACTCAAGTGAATTCTGTACCGGTTCTCTCTGACCACATACCATGCTGAACGTGTCATGATTTGGAGGATGTTTTCTGCAGCAGGAGTTGGGCCTCTTGTGCAGCTACATGGGAAGGTGACTGCAAAGGTTTTTCAGAACCTCGTTCAGCAACACGAGGTTCCTTCCTGCAAGCGTTTCCCAATCGGCTCGCAGTTTTCATGCAAGACGAAGCCCTCTGTCACACCGCAGAATGAGTAAAAATCTTCCTTGAAGCTAAGAACATCGAATCAATGAATGAAGTAATTGGCTAGGCCGGAGTTCTGATCTAAACCTTGATTTAAAATCTATTGCAAATCTTTGTCCACAAAGTTAAGGCTAATAAACCCGTTAGATTTACCTCACTGTAGACGAGCCTGGATGAAGAGTGGACAAAGATACACCCAGAGCAGTGTGTGACAGTAGTGATGAGACCACAGATGTCTTTATCAATGCAAAGGCCTCTACACTTCCTACTCATTTTTGACAGCTGAAACCCTCAAACATTTTAGTTGTAATTTTCTTTTGTGCTGAAATGGTAGCGGTTCTCTAAATTTGATCACTGCGCTTTCTACATGAAGGGTAAAACATGCTAAGAGAACATATGGCTAATCATCTCTATGGAAGATGAAGATGGATCAAAATTTATCTGTATACACACACTAACTTATATACAGTGTGTGTGTAACGTATATACAGAGCGTGTATGATTAGCGACTGAGTGTGTTTGTGCACTTTGGGTGACAGCTCTTCTTCAGGCGTCTCTCTCTCTCTCTCTCTCTCTCTCTCTCTCTTTGTGTTAGTAACCGTTTATAGCCTCAGGGAGGAAGTGACACGCTTGCAACACAATATCACACAGCCACAACCATTTTCTTTAAAAAGGAAGCTACTTTTGCACAGACAGACCTCTGGCAGATGTGTTGTGTTTTTTGTTTCTTGATAGTTTGATAGATGTTATGAGAAAATAAAATTAAAATTCAGCAGGGCAAGTCTACATAACCATCATCAGGTGTCATAAACACACCCATTTCCTGCTTTGTCATTGATGGGCTGTTTGTTAACAAAGGAACAGGAATGTCTTGCTTCAGGCTATGATTTACACATAAGAACTGTCTCTCATATAACTAGGTCTGACTCTAACGCTGCTCCTATAGAACCTAAAAGAAATGATACTGTGAGCTAAATCCTTTTGCTGCTGAATCGTGAGCTGCTTGCACATTTTAATACCTCGATCTTAAAGCGTATTGCGTGATGTTACTTATTAATAAACAAGGTTTTAAGAGTTTACAGTAGTAATGAGTAGTTAAGCGCTTGAGCAGTGTGTAGGTTGCAGTATGCACATTTGTAGAATTGGGTTTATTGTTTTGTTTATTTTTTTATTTTATTTTGGCCTATAAATCTATATAAAAATAGAGAGCAATTAGAGTTGCAAATTAAACACACACACACACACACACACACACACACACACACACACACACAGAGATGTTGGTGGTAGTAGTGGATGATTAGAGACTCTGATAAGAGACAGAGAGGTAGCAGAGATATTTGAATTTTCCATTCAATACGTCTGTGTTGCTGTTACAGCTGACCCGGAAATGAAACTGCCTCTCTGTTCAACGATGTAGCAACCATGTGATATTTAAAGAAGTTAGAGCTAGCTGTACAGACAGAATTACAGAAGAGATTTAACTTCAAAACAAAATGTGGAGGATTAAACACTGGAGTAAACTATCGAATCTGGATACATAGATAGATTTGTTATTCTACACAGATTTTATTCTCCCTTAGGTGTCCAGTTGGGTTGAGATTTGGTGACATTGATCATAACCAATCATAACCTACACAGACATATGCCTTTGTACTTATCTGTGTATAAACTCATTCCACAGAAGAAACCTACAAGAAGCCTCTGCATTATAACCTTAAGATATGAAGCTAATGACATCAGTAGTCATTTCCCACTTAGGATCTTTTATATTAAATATTTAATCAATTATATGCTGCTCTGAAAGGCCATAGCACTGCATTATGTTAGTACTACTTTTATTATTTATTTTCATTTATTTATATGCAGTGCTCAATATTCAATCTGTTGCTATTTATGTTTCCAGAAAGGAAAACACCTTTTTTTTTCCCCCACTTTTATGCGCTAAAGTTCATCTCTATTAATTTTTTTCCAGATTGCCTATGGATTGTTCTTGATAATCTTGATAAAGAAAAAAATGGACAGATTGCAAATAGTCCCACATGATATATGGTACATGGATGAAGAGAAGTACAATAGACATAGTCTATCTGCTGACCCCAGCAACTTCAGTATTCATTGATGAATTTGCATTAATGATGTAGTCAACAAGTTGTTATCGTTCCCTCCAAGGGAAGGAGTGGGCCCAACCCATGCCAGCAAAATGCTCTCAGAGCGTAACAGACTTTGTTTTTCCTTTAATTTGTCACCTGTTCCAATAGTTGCTTTCGTTTTTTTTCCCCCAATTACATTTATTTCATTTGGCAGACCCCCTTATTCAGAGCGATATACATTTTTATTTAATTTTATACAACTGAGCGATTGAGGGTTATGGACCTTCCTTGATTCGGGGCCCTTGAACTCACGACCTTACGATCTGTAATCAGACACCTTAGCCCAGCGGTGTCCAATCTTATCTACAAAGGGCTGGTGTGGGTGCAGGTTTTTATACCAACCAAGCAGAAGCCACACCTAATTCCACCTGTTTAATCAGTTATTCTTGGCTTTTAGTAAACTCTGGCGTGGCTTCTGCTTGGTTGGAATGAAAACCTGCACCCACATTTGCCCTTTCCGAATAAGACTGGACACCGCTGCCATAGCCAATGAGCTAAGAATGTTTATCAACAACATCTGGATACATGTCCAATGCTTGGAGATGCAGCTTATTTGTACAAACATATAGCCATATAAATCATGATGCCAATGGCATGTACACTAAGAGTTAAATGTATAGTGCATTCCTGACAGAGGGATTCAAGTACTATTTTTTTATTTTTTTTTATTTTTTAACTTCCCAGCTGCTTCCACTGGCCCTCCCACCTCTCTCCCACTGGGTTCCCAGCCTTGTGCAGGTGGCAGCTCCACTCTGTCTAAAAAGAGGGCTCCTCCACCTCCTCCTGGAGGCCATAAACGCACTCTCTCAGACCCCCCCAGCCCCGTCCTCCAGGGACCCCAGAGCAAAGGTGGGTGCACATCATTCTGTGCCGTTTATCTTTTATAATCCAGTTTAATTTACCTCATCAGCTCATAAGGGAACAACTGTAATTAATTGACTTTCATTATTACTGTACGTTTTGTAATTTTATACTCCAGTTCCTCTATTATACATTTATGGCATCCTGGAGCTTCCCAACAGGAAGTACAGTGTTAACTGCTATCTGTCTTCCAGTGCTCAGCATTTCACTGACTACGAAAGAAATCACCTGTGTTTGCATCTGATTGCATTTCCTCTTTTCTTGACTTCTAAGAGAATGAACATATCCACCTTTCTTTTAACCACAGGGAGTGATTTAACTCCACCGCCGGCAAACAGGACGTCGCCAGCTAACAAATTTGAAGGAATTCAGCAGCAGCAAAGGTGTGTAACGGCTACACGTGTAGTTAGTGTCGTAATTACACAACTAAAGAATATTCACCACTTTCATGCTTTACCATCCCTCTTACAGCACTACTTCTAGTAATACAAAATCAACACTTGGTCCAAGAGTCTTACCCAAACTACCTCAAAAAGGTCAGTGTTTCCTGCTTTGTCACTATGAGAATCGTCTAAATAGTCTAGAATGGAATGTGAAAAGCCTTGTTTTATCCGTGGGGCAAAGTTCAGCTAAGTGGTGAAACATTATTAAGATTATATCACAGGTTCAATCACCTTGACTTCCTGATAAACCTTTAAGTTAAGGATAAGCTGTCCCTCTTTTTTTTCAGTGGCATTAAGAAAGACTCCAGGTATTGTCCCCCCAGCGGAGAAACCCAGTCAGGGCCCAGAGGTCCTGCAGAAACCTACTCAGGTGGTGGACATTCCAACCAGAGAAACCATCACCAGACCTACAGAGCCTCCGCCCAAAATCCCACAGGCAGCTGAGAGGCCCCAACCAGCTGAGATTCCTCCCAAGCCACACATACTGGAGCTTCCTCCAAAACCCCAGCTCTCAGATCTTCCCCCAAAACCACAGCTATCAGAATTACCCCCCAAACCCCAGTTGTCTGATCTGCCCCCTAAACCCCAACTAAAGGATTTGCCACCCAAACCACAGTTATCAGATTTTGCCCCAAAAATCCAAGCATCCACAACTACAGACACCCCCCAAAAACAGCCAACACTAGAAGAGGTATCCCCAAAGGTGCAGTTAGCAGAGGTACAAACTCCAAGCCAGCATGGAGAGCTTTCGCCCAGGCAGGCGAGTGAGGATACTAACGGTGCACCAGCAGGAGTATTGGAGATGCCGGTCCCTCTGCCACGCAAAATAAACACGGTGAGTCATGTGGAAAGCAGACAAAGGTGATGCAGTGACAGAATGTGGCCCATATTTGAGCTGACTTGATAACTTGATGAGTTGAATTGTGGAGTTCAGTTGACATGATCAGTTCACTAGTAGAGTTGACTTTGTGTTTTCATCTGGAGTTGAGTAGACTGTGCATTTGAATTGACCTGAGGACTTAAGTTGACTTGTGGACTTGATCAGTTGACTTATTGAGTATACTTGTGGAGTTTAACTATAGAGTTGACTTGTTGAGTAGACCCTCTCACTCACTCACTCATTTTCTACCGCTTATCCGATGTTGAGTAGACCATTGGATTTCAATTGAGTTGAGTTGATGTTTTCAGATGACCTAATGATGATGTAATACATTTTTTTTGTCAGGGGAAGAGTAAAATTAAGAGGGTAAAGACCATCTACGATTGTCAAGCAGACAATGATGATGAGCTGACATTTAATGAAGGAGAAGTGATCATTGTTACAGGAGAGGAAGACCAGGAGTGGTGGGTGAGTAAGACTTTAGTGTATCTCTGGATACTGTACACCCTTTGGTTTAACACACATTTGAAAGCAAAATAAATTTCACAACATTTTCTATGAACTTGGTCTTTTCCAGATTGGACACATAGAAGGTCAGCCGGACAGGAAAGGGGTCTTCCCTATGTCCTTTGTGCAGATTCTGTCTGACTGACATTGTGACTGGCAGGTGTGAGGCTGCCCCTGTAGCACAAGCTTTACCCCATTAGCCTCTCACCAGACTCTGGACTCCTCCTTTCTGTATAGCTGCTGTAACCCAAACAAATCTCAAGAATCCAAAAGGAAAAAAAAACACCATATCAGATCCAGACTATTGAAAGCATGAAGGGTGAACTGACTAAAGTGTGTTAACAAATTGCATTATTTTGCCTACCAGTATTACCGTAGCCAGGGCGGCCCAGCATGCTAACCTGGGTATGCAGTAGCTATCCTCGGATTTTAGCACTTAACATTTCTCAGTGTATGCTGTAACGTTGTGTATGTGTGCACATATGGAATTATATGTATGTCCATATTAAGTGTCTTTGTACATATATATGCACAAATATAAGTGTATATTTATGTACTTATGTAGGATGTAAGTGTGCAAATGTATGTTAATCCCTGCTTGCTTCAGGAGCCGGAAAGACTCCTAGACATTTTAGCTCAGTGTTTTCATTCATCAGTCGTATTCCTGGAAGGACTAACGGACAAAACCGAGAGAATTAAATGATGGTTTCACTGAATATTATAGCAGTGTTATCCTTCAGTATAGTGGCATGATAACTAGGGATGAAAACTTTAATAGTTCCTAGCCTCTAAGCATCTCATCTTCTATGCATATAAGGTTAATCACGTTAGGCTGGATTTCTTGCTTGTCATTATATGTCGTACTAAAAAAACAAACAAAAAACAAAACAGTAACCACATTTGTCTTCTATCTATACAGTTATGTTAAAGACTCCAGCTCTGGAGGTGGTTTACTGGTTAGTGTAGTCTATGCCACTTGGAGACTATCCATGTGTCCTCACAACTAAGTCCCTGGAACATGTCCTTGCCCACAGGGTCATGATTTTAAGGCAGAATGATCCATGCAAATCCAATCTGTCCTAAAATTTCCCTGTTGCCCTCATAGCTCACATCGACCAGCATTGGTATAACAGGTTCTGGATGCTCATTTATTTGGTCTACATAGAAATAACTCTGGAACTGTGGAGTTTTGTTTGTAGGTTATTTGTGTGTTTGATTTTATTTGAATATGAATTCAGGGGAAGAGAGCAATGAGTGACGGGCAGCAACCCGGCCCCGAATGAACTTAACGCTGCCTCTGACTTTTCCTCAAACCAGGAAGACTTGAGCTTTTTAGCTTTTTCTTTTTGTGTTAACAGAAGAGCATGTATTAGCAAATGCCTCCTAATTTGTTGATAGTATTAGCCATTTATAGGGCTACAGTGTGTCAGTATGAAGAAGAATACAATCCGTTTTGAGATGTATAGAAAATAAATGGATATTCATTTATTTTAGGATGTGTTACAAATGCATTAGCTGTAACTGGGGTAAACCACGATGCAAAATTTCAGCACAAGCAAAAACAGCAGGGCTCCATGAAGTAACAAACCTATGTGAAGATTGTGGAACTGAGTTCCTGATACACCATTCCTTTATTGTGTACATTTAAACTCTTCATGAGCCTGTTGTTGGACCAAATGTGTGAAATTCATGTATAACATACACTTCATAAAGAAATGCCATCTTGACTTGTCAGGAACTGGTGACTCACTTGTCAGGAACTGGTGACACTCTTATCTGCTAATATTTGAAACAGTCATATGGCTAATTTCATGAAGAACTGGATTTGATCCTAATGTTAAAAATATATTTAGGTAGTTTTTACCACTCATTTCTCATTTGTTTTTTCGTCTGTATTTTGCTGCACTGTATGTTTAGTATTGAGAATCTCTCTGATATCAAGTTTCATTTAGAAATAAATATTTTATGTTGAAAGTGTTTGTTTTCGTTGTTTTGTGTGTGTGTGTGTGTGTGTGTGTGTGTGTGTGTGTGTGTGTGTGTGTGTGTGTGTGTGTGTGTGTGTGTGTGTGTGTGTGTGTATATAGTTAAAGATATTTAAAGATATTTCCCCTACAGTGGTACTTGAATTTGAGGTTTAAAGTACCTGAGATTTTTATGGCTAACTGATCTCCAGTGGCCGATTGTAGTTTATGTAGGTGTATGTTAGTTTTAACATAACCAAAGCACAAAATTCACATATGCAAAAAAAAAAAAAAAAGCATTTCTCCTATCCTTGAGTACAGAAAGTTATTTGTACCAGTCACAGATTCCGTACAATGACCGACAACCTACCATCGTTTTTAACCATGGTTTGAATACATTACATTGAATTGAATTGAATTCTCAATTCTGATTGAGCAGTGATTAATACTTATTCTAATACCTCACTGAATTGCTTAGAGGACAGTCAACATAATCAAAGTCTAATAATACACAACATGCATATGGGAAGATTCTTCACGTAGATTTTCTGCCCATTTTTTTCTTTTTTTCTTTTTTTCTCTCACATTATAGGCACTAAATCCCCTTTCTATGATAAACAGATAAAAATGTATTATTTATTTAACCAAGACAAGGTGTAACTGTTGTTATGGTGAGATTTTTTGTCAGGAACATTAAAGACATGGTTAAAAAGGAGAGGATGGTGAAGGAACGACTGTTAATAGATTTTCTCAGGTGAAATACTATTGTCTGTAAATGTCTTTGCTTTACTGGTATAAAACTTAGCTCGAGGTGTGTGTGTGCGTGTGTGTGGACGGACTGTGCATTAAAGATTCTTGAGCCACTGGGTTACAGGTAGGTGGGCTGTAAACGAATGTGTCGACTCGGAATCATTCTTTAGTTCATTAGTGCAGGTTCAAGCTGAATCAAACCAACCACCTTCAGGTTAATTTGCCGTTATCTAATTTCCAAGTTTTTGGCCTTTTACTTTAATTTTTTATTTGCAGAGCATTGTTTAACCCACTCTAGCTTTGTTTTGTTGACATCTTCACTGAATTACGTGTGTCGCCTGTTTTTACTGCAAGTCCTTTTGTTATCTATTTCGTCTCAAAAAATGGCCGTAATATTAACAGTAGTAGAAGTAATACTAATAGTAGCGCATAAGAGCTTGGATATAGTGTGAATATGGTCACGAGTGCACGATTAAACCACTTGGAAGCGCGTATGACTCGTAAAGAATCGGTTAGCGCAAAGCTTCATCATTTAGAGTCGATTCAAAAATCCTGCCTTCATTGAGGCGGGCTGTATGCAGTGAGCGGATTATATGCTAATTCTCCGCACTTCCCTTCTCTAAATCAATGCCTTTTATAGGCAGGACTGCCTTTTAGAACTGTGCCTGCCTTCTGTCACTCAACAACCTGTACTTCTTACATAAAGTATAGCCTACAGCTCTGAACATCCAACAACCCGGAACATGGAGACGCAGCTCCTCTGCGCCAGGAGCAGCTGAGTGCGAGCTGAATGCGACTCTGGGCACTTGATTTAAGACGTTTGCTTAAAGTTAAAGGTAAGAATAATCCAACATTCGGTTCTAATGAGTTTGTGCTGCTTTATGTGCATTAGATTTTAAAATATTTAGTGTTTTATGTATTAAAGCAGTAGCCGAGAACACAGTATTCTCACACACAAGTGAGTTTGTGTTTGGGGTGAATTTTATTTACTGTAGTTTTCTGATCAATTGGTCGTTTTGCATGAACTCTGAATGTTGTTATTATAAGTTATAAGTGTGTGTTTGTTTGTTTGTTTGTTTTTTTTGGCCACTTTATGTCTGATTTATGCAACATAATCGTGGTTAAGTCTAAAGCAGGATGTTATATTTACATATAGTTGTGTAGAAACAACTGAATGAAAATTAATCAGCCAACAAGATTATGAAGTTTAGATTAAGACAGGATGAAAGAGAAAGAACAAAACTCATAAAAGAAAATGGTTCTGGACTTCCTCTGTGTAGAATGCACATTGTGCCACTTCCTGATTTTGTTTGATACTAAACGTGTGTGTGTGTGTGTGTGTGTGTGTGTGTGTGTGTGTGTGTGTGTGTGTGTGTGTGTGTGGGCAAGTTCCTTCACACTATGAAGTTCATGCTGTGTGTTTAATAACCCATGTCTGCACAAAAAAACATAATAGTGCCCTAATGATCCCTTACAGTGTTTAATTAGTCCTGTATAATTAGGATTTGTTGACATCATCACCCTGTAACTGACCCATCATCTCTATTACATCAGGCATCTGATCTCTAACTAACTGAAAATGATGTGCTCCGAAACCTAAAACTACAATTTGCTGTGAAACATTTATAGCCAAAAAAAACCTCTCACCGTTCAGCATAGCTTATAAAATATCTGCTTGTTTAGAAACGGCTGTATTAAAGCTGTTGCATTATTCAGGCAGGGAAACTTCTAGGTACCTTCTTGTGTGGTTCAGGTGGTCCAGGAGCTGGTCTTTTTTTACTTCTAGTTCTAGAGGTTCTCACTGTGTCTTTGTGGGTTTCTTCCTTGTTCTTTGTTTTCCTCACACTTGCCAGAAAACATGTTGGTAGGAGGATTGGTTAAGAGAAATTCCCCATAAATGTAGTTTAGTGTATTTATTTTAGTGTATGTATTTTATTGTAGACTGCATTGCACTCCTGTCTCATCCAGGGTGTATTCCTACTTCAAGCCGTGTTCCCGAGATCCACTTCGACCCTGAACAAGCGTTTACTGCAGATGGATGAATGTAAAAGTGTCTTGTTTGCCTCTAGTAGTTCATCTAAGCAATGTAGAAATGTAAATTTCTGTATTTGCGCCAAATACCTACTGTATTTGATCCTAAGCTTCCAAATCAAACCTGGAAAAAAAACATTATCATGATCCTAAATATTTAAGATTGCTTTATATTCTTTCTGTCTGCCAGCTAAGATGTAGGAACATTTATAAGACATCATAGAGTCAGCCCGTACAGTACATGCATGTTTACACGATACGGATGTCATACCGTGTCTGAATGGTGGTGTATTTTTTCAGCTGCACAGGCAATTAGCATTTAGTATAATACACATTGTCATGATACTGGTAAATAAAAAAAAAAAAATCATATTTTGACATTTTCTGGTTCCCAACATCAGCACAAATTCTTTAACCAATTGCAAAATATGGTGTTTGTTGTTGATGATGTATTTACAGGGATTTTTAAAGGGATAATTGTCATTCACAGGTATTAATGGAGAATTGTGTTACTAAGAGTTATTACACTAAGAGTTAGAAGTCTAGGAATTGACTAGCAAAGATTTTCATTCATTCATCAGCAGCTATGATATCACAAGAAATCTCTACAGTTCTGGCTCTGACTATTCGTGTAGACGGATTCTCAGGAACTGTGCTGAAGTGAACTCGTTAGAAATGTCGATCCTTTTAGTGGTGTCTGAAACAGTGTGGCCGCTTGCTGATTTAAGGATATGAGAGTGTTGGCGTGAGGGCAGAATTTAAAAGTATCTGGTGTGTGTGTGTGTGTGTGTATTTATACGTTTCTGCTGGAGTTGTTCATTTTACCGGTGTGACAGATGTTCAGCTGAGCATTGTGGCAAACTGATAAACTGTGTTGTTTGTATGTGCTGTGGAGCTGTTCAAATTCAGTGAACTATGATGAAACCTGTTTCAAACAACAACAGGAAATTAATAATTTAAAAAACTCTGCTCTTTGCTGCACTGAAACCCGATGACTTGATAGACGGCGTTCTGTGCAAAGTGCAGAAGTTGTGTTTTTTTCACAGCCGCACAAGCAGGGCATCCTCTAAGCAGCAAAGCTCAACATTCATGTGCAATTAGAGAGATCATTAAGCAATCGTGTCGCGCCGCCATGGTTTCAGTTTTACATGACTTCGTTTTTTGTGAACGGAAATAAAGCGATGCATCTTATTTTCTTCTGTGATGATGCACATTGTAGTCAATATGACTAGTGTGCATTGTGTGAGTTTTGCAGGAAGTCGTGATGTTTGTTTCACTGCACTGCCAGAATGTAAGCTTGAACTCTTACCAGTGATAAAACTGTGAAGTGAGCTTTCAGTTTGTGTCACATTTCTAGCTCGAAAGGAGGAAGTTATTATCGTGAAGCCCAGTGAAGTTTCCCGTGCATCTGTTATTAGCATGCAAACTACTTCAGACTTGCACGCGTAACGCAGTTTAATCAAGCACCATTAATCTGTCCCTCATCTCTCGGTCTCTCAAGTGAGGTGTTGAGGTGTTGCGGGCTTAGTGCAAGGTCACAGATCCACACTTTATATATCAGGATATATTGATCCTTATTCCTCAAATACAACTCTGACACACATGATCTGATGTTTCATTAAAATGCAGGTCTCTCCAGTGTGCTGCAGCATGCACGCATCACCCTACAGCTCCAGAGAGTTATTATTGCACCAAAAATGGGAACTGCAACAAGCCCATTGTGCAGGACTCGCACTGTTCTGTGGAAGAAGTGAAGGCATTACAGGGATGCCAGATTGCAGCCAAAAAGATTGTTTTATAGTAAAGAATCTGAATTAAATGTAATCAAGCGACATTTGTTTTTTAGGTGCAGGGGTGGGGGGTGGTTATGGAGTAGATAACATCAGTAATGCATGCGCACTACGGTGGCCTCGTTTCCAATGCAACGGAAAAGAAAGAGCTATAAAATGTGTCTTCCTTTTCCAGTGCCAATTTTTCCCCTAGTTTTAGGTCTTTTGTTATGGTTACTGAGACTTTATGAGAAATTGATGGAAAGTTTGCTAATCCTGGCAACCGTGGTTAATAATATTGGATAGTTGTCACTGTTGAATCGGGCCGTATGCAAAACAAGCTGTTAGACTGTGTGCTGTCAGGCTGTAAGGCTTTTTTAGTTGTCTGTTACAGGGATACTCCTAAAGGTTCACCAGACAGCCGCTTATAGACTAAGTCAGCTGTGATGGACTCCCAGCTCAAATTCTCTGGAACCAGTTTCCTGTAGTGTAAAAAAAAAAATCCTGTTAATTTAGTTAGTAACAGCACTTACATCATCGATATGAGAGCTTATCATCAGGTAAGTGCCCTTTTTTAGGACAAGTATCGTTAATTGGTTTCTAGTCGGCTCTTTGAAAATTCCCTGAAGTCCAGTTTTGGAGCAGGTTTGTGTGTGCAGTAGTTACTGATATTGACAGGGAGATAAAAGCATGAGCCGTATGCACTCACACTGTGAAGTTCATGTTCGCACAAGTCTGGCAGACATCATGTTCCTGCTTGTCCTTTTTCCCTACTGCTGTTGTGCTGCGGCTCAGTGATCTGGCTGTTCCCCTATCGAAGTGTTTTACCCTGCGTGTGAAATCCTCCATAATGGTAGTCTACTGACACAACTACACACTAGACTAGTACGGTAGAATATATTATAGTGTTATTTATTAATATAAATTATTATATAATATATATATATATAATATTATTTTCTGTCCCCGCTGGCACAACATATAACGAACAGGGAGGATTTGGACTCAGCACGAGAGCAGCACAAGACTTAAAGTGCACAAAAACTCAAACATCACAAATAGTGAATATACATATACACTATTCAAGTTATTTACAGACTGAGACTCAGAGTTTCTGTTCAGTTTAACTAAATAAATAAACATTTTATCCTAGGATTCATCAATCTCGTATTCGCACAAATGGACTCTGAGTCCCCGTGGTCAACTGCCCATTGATTGGCTTTGTGTTGCAGTGATTGACACAACAGTGAGAGAGACGCCCGCCCTGCCGTCTGCCCCGACGCCCGCTGCTCTATGTATTCTTGGCCAAGGATGATCATAGCATCCTAAACCTCAATGTTTTCCGATGTCTGAACGATAGAACAAACATTTTTCTGTTCCATTTGGGAGTTCATTTACTGATCTTTTACTGGAGTTGTGTGTAAATGAAAAACATTCCTGCCACATTTCACCCCTGAGCATATGTTCAGAAATACAGACCACCCATAAATGTCTATTCAGAGCACAGAAGGTATAAAAGGTATAAATCATTGCATGTACAGAGAGTAAATAAAGACTAATCAGTGTAAGAGCACATCCTAAGCATCGCATGTGCTAAATCTGATCATAACGCAGCACATGCATTAAACTACCATAGACTTTTCCTCCTTTTAGGGTGCCATTTCTTTTGTCTTAATCTGATGACTAGTCTTATTTGCCTTAATTTATAGGTGTGTTGTTGACCGATTTCTTTCAGGTCATTAATATTTCCATATTTGTCTCCTTAGCCAGAAACGTACACACACTCAGGAGCTCTTGTTGAATGTGAAGGTTTTTCCAGAACAAACAGGATTTTCATGCGTTTCTTGTGTGAATGTTCCTGTTACCAGTTTATGAACAAATTTGGAGAAGCATCCATTAAAACACTGCATGATGAAGTGATTGTGCTGGTTAAGTATTTTTTAAAAACATGATCTTAAATCTAATAACATTAATTGATGTTTTTTTTATCGCTTATTAGATCTGTGAGGTTTAATTGTGTGTCACTAGCTCCCCCTGGTGGTGGCAAACTGAATGTGCCGGTCATAAACACAACCAAGGCTTTGTTTTTTGTACTGGAGAAATAGTGTACACAGAAGTGACTAATACAAAATACAATATTGCACTGGGAGCTATTAGGCTTCTAGTACAGTTACAAAATAGCAAAAGAAAACTGGGGTTTATGTAGGTATAGTTTCAGGACATGGACAATATTATATTACCATCATCATCATCGTCATCATCATCATCATCATCACTAAGCACTAATACAGCAGTTGTAACAGTGTTGGGCTGTTGGTAGGGATGGTAGCCGTCTACTTGGCAGATCAGACTCTCTCTCTTTCTAATTTACACAGTTTAATTTAATATAGTGTTGTTCAATAATACCGTGTTACGTTGCTGGCTTTATTTCGTCAAAACCACACCAAAAATCTTAAAGATTAAAATTAAATTATTATATCTAACATATTTAGCGGCAGCGGCAGGAAGGAAAATCTCCCTGAGAGAAACCTTGAGAGGAACCAGACTCAGAAGTGAACCTCATCCTCATCCAGTAAATAATGTAAATGTAAATAATGTCCTTTCTACAACAGTTTGTAGTCAAGTACAATTAAGCAACAGGGAGCTCCTGTGGAACCTAACGGGTCTGTATAATTTCAGACAAATTATTTTCTGCAAAAGTCTTCAGATGTTCACTGATGAAGACCCGAGCACAAAGCTGACTGACACAACTAGTTTAAAGACTGAGTGATTGTCTCCTAGTGGATCTATCCACAGCAATCCCATAAGTCACAGGCTCTCCGTACAGATCTAGGTGCATTGGAGTATATTAGTCCATGAGGCCCAAGAGATAATTGTTGTAATTTTATTTTCTTATTCCTGGAAAGCATTTACGGTGTTTGACAGAGGTGATGGAAGTCTCTATCAACGATCGGCATATATATCCGTGTATACATCCACTGTCTGTAACTTCATATTCAGCATGAAGCTGTAGCTGAAACAAATACAAAATTATTCACATTGTTCTGCGGCGTGCAGCAGACGTAAGAGGTTTACTGAAAGTGTGTCAGCCTGAGAGAGCACTTCATATGGTGACAGTTTAAAATTTTCTATTCGTACCAGCTCTCAAACTACACTGTAAAGCTTCACATCTATAGCCTGGTTTGTTTACTGCGCTCTTCTTGTCATTATTCAAATTTGTATGCAGTTAGCTGAGTCGAGTGTCCACCTTTCTGATGAAGAGATGCGGCACTTCATTTCAGTGTTTAAACACCCTCCTGAAGATATAGTTTAGTTAATAAACCACCTGCAGCAATCAGAGCTCATGCTGTGCTCCATTAAAGTCCGTGTGAGATCAGTGCCACATGAGTGTGCCTGCAGCCTGGGGAACATGTTCTCCCACAGAATAAGCTATCTGACTCCAACCCTGGCAGGAAGGAATATAACGTGCAGCAGGGTTCATTGTTACAGAGAGGAATTACACACACACACACACACACACACACACACACACAGGTACAGCCCAGTGATGATTATTTGATGATTATTTCCCAATGTCGCAGTGTTGTGTTCATCTTCCACCCTGTCAATTTGCTAGCAATGGCTTTATTATAATTATTAAAGAGAATGTAGATTCGAGTCATAATTCTGACAAGTTATTGTTGTGGAAGTTATTTCTTGCAGAATGTGAATCTCACTGTCTTGAAGTGTTCCTGCTGTGGGAATCGTAAAGGAGCACTTTCATCTCTGACCGTTACGAAGCGCCGACACTGTTACCTATAGTAACATCACCACGAACGAATCAACACCATCCGACCAATTAGAGGCAAGAGTTTAGCAGCATCTTGGAATGACATTATACAGTGTACATGTAGAGCAGAAAAGGAATACAGGAGATGCTTGTAAATTTCTGCAAGAGCTTTAAGAGTTTTGGAAAACCTGACCAGACACTGACACACACCAAAGATACAAGTCCTCCTTTCACCTGAACACCCACACAGTTGTAATGAGGTTTCTAAGCTGGAGGAAGAGTGTGTAGATTGGTTTGGACTATAGGTTTCTACTCACAGTGCAGTTATAGAGACTCTAGTGTCTTCTGGTGCTCCGTGTCCTTTAAGTGTCCACAATGCCACGTTTCCATCACCTGGAACATCACACATCCTCCACCAACAGCAGGGATCGTGTTCTTCTCACCAGAACAATCTTTTTTTTTTGTGCCAAACCCACCGTGAGCGTGTGTTGTCACAAAGCTCTATTTTTATCTCTTATATTAGATGAAGTATTTTTCATGCTCTTTGCAGTTTACCTCTCTATCCATCCTTCTCTACACACTACTCATCATAGATGGCGGGATTTTCAGGTGTGTATGTATGTTTGGAGCTTTAATCTGATTTTTGTGACTGTCTTCCTTCTTTTGTTTCAGTTCATTAGTGTATTTCCTGATCTTGTTGAGGAGGAATTTGCTGTGTATCGAAACATTATTTATTCCCCAGAAAACAAAATGCTTATTCTGTAAAAAAAAAAAAAAAAAAAATTCTAGTGCTGCCAGTAGTAGTAGTGGTAATAATAATAATAATAATAATAGTGTGTTTGACTGTTTTGATCTCTTTTTGTTTGTTTTTGTCATTTTACTTATATTTTCATATTTTATTAGTGCGAGTTTGACAAATTTTGGTAATATCTTTATCCAGAGTGCCATTACTTCTGGGGCCGATCATATTTACAGTCTATTACACACTGCATGTCTTTCTTCCTACATAACTTATTGTAAACCTGCAGAAGATGCTGATATTCAGATTTATTACTTTTTCAGATCTGGACAAAAGCATAGATTCAACCAAGGACGATAAAAAATTGATAAAAACAAAAAAGGAGCTTTTTTATAAAAAGCTTTATTAGACTTTTAATATACAGCATTGAGTGGATGTTGGATTGTGAGTGCACACGATGGTGTTGATTTTGTTTATTGTGTTTGGATTTATTGTAGTGTTTTACTGTATATGTTGGTCATCTGTTTGAGTGAAGATGTGAACTCTTTAATTTTTAATACTTGAGTTTCATAGCTATTCGCAAAACTGCAGTATTGAACTTTGTCCACCAGGTGGCAGTAAAATCCCACCACATCCTGCTCTGAAGTAACATGAACATCCTTTGAAGCAGAGGGTCAAGTTTCCATCCCAGGATTAGATATTTAGTCATGATGTAAAGGTCACCCGGTAACAAGAAACCTCCTCATCTGGTTATTTGTCTTTAACTTCTGACCTTGTGTGTTAGTCAATGACCGATCAGGACACGGCGACTTGTATTTAACATGATTGATAACACAACCCTGAGGAACAGGATATGCTGGAGGATTAATCAGGATTTACATACGACTTGAAGCACAACCGTTAATCAAATGCCAAATAAATGATGGATCATCAGTGCTGACAGCTGGATACGATGATGAGGTGGCACTGTTTACCTCTCGTGCCTTTCTTCTTCATCACTTTCGCTTGGGTGGAGTCTCTGCTTCTCCCTCAGGGTGTGAGTCACTGCTCAGGCATTGAGGCTCTCAGCCTGGTCATTACTACTGGCCGGAACTGCATGCCTCTCTTTCCCACTTTAAAGCAGCGCAGTGGTGTTTGTGGGATGTAATGCTGCCGTGTGTGCCTCATGAGTGTGTCACGCCACCGCTTCAGAGGTCTACAGGGGGAGGGGGTGAATTATGGGAAGTGATGATGATGAGGGCATCAGAGAGCGTGTGTGTCAGTAGGGACGAGCGATGACCTTAGGACAGATCACACACGCCCCGACATCATGGGCACGTCGTAGCCTTTTAACATTGTGAGCTATTCAGAGATCAGACATTATTGGTTTTTGTGTGTACAAAGTCAGCAGGCTGAAATTCAGTAGATTTAACCGTTAACTCCAGATTGTGCTGAATCTGCGTATGGAAATGACATAGTGGCTTTTTTAGGCCACCTGCTTCAGGCACACATGATCATGGGGCACGGTGGGAGGTTAACTCCATCGCTCTGAACTGAATCTGGGTCAGAAGGGATGCAGCTCATATCTCTCTCTCTAACTCACTGCAGCACCCCAGCACTGCAGAACCCCACCCCGCTGTGCCTCAGCCCATGTGACTCCGCTCCCCTCCCTCTAGCTTTCATTGCGCAGTCTATCTGTGTGTGTGTGTGAGTGAGAGAAAGAGAGAGAGAGGGAGGAAGGCGGGTCTCTGTGCTCCACTGGCTGAGCTGTAGTAGTTGTAGTAGTAATAGTAGAGGGCACGTGGACACACACGCTGCTCTCCATGCTGACACACACACACACCCATGCGCATTGCACTAATGGGATTTGGGGATTTTAATCAAGACGCTCTCGGTCGGATCTCATCCTGGGAGTGTCGAGCAGGAAATCAGCAGGAGTGTTGAGCCGGAGACGCGTATACACACATCATAGCACATTCAGCATAAATGCACAAAATTGAATTTAATAGATAACCCACATGTTTAACTCCATACCATTTCTAAAAGGTAGACAGGAAAAGAAATAGCTTTTCTCTGGTTAATATTCCCTCTTTGAGACGCTATCCAGCGTTTCAGTTTTTCTCCTCCTGAAAGCATTGCATCTGTTCCACTTACTCGAGTCATTGTATCGATGTTCTTTTAAGTCTGCTGAGTATCATCTTCCATTCTCTCGCCTCGCCCCACCCCAGAGATCTGCTCCTATTGGCTGCTGCAGTATTTTTGGTGTAGAGATCCGTTTTTTGGCTCCATGGAAACAGCAGAATGTCATGAGCCAATAGGAGGACAGAGGGGATAAGTGATAGTCAAACGAACACGTCGGATTCGCTCATCCTCCTTCCACCCCACATCCCCCACCATCTGAGGCATATCAAGGTGGATTTGGGTCTTCAGGACAGAGCTGATGCTGTGCTAGTGCTTTTCTCGTTTGCTTCCTCTGCAGGGCTGTAGATGTATTACCGAAGGAACACACACGCAGACACACACTGTAGAGTAGGTCAGTGGCTGACCTATTTACCTCCTTTAACATCGCTCCATTTGTTCTGTAAAGCAGTCCTAGTTTTGCAGTTAAGTTGCTTTTAAAGAGTTAATCCTGCAAAAGGAATCTGGTGGAGCCTGGAGCAGACTGTAGCAGTGTTTTAAATTTGAGGTCAGTCTCTTTCCACAGACGATCCCTCCCTTTTCGTGGGTGGTTTTGAAATCATGCATAGCCTGTGCAGCTCGGAGCACCTCCCTGCTCTCGGGAGAGACGACTCCTACATAGTGACACAAACGATTCACAGCAGAGCAAACCTGGAATTTCAGGGAAGGGATTCCTGGAAATGAATCAGTCCGGTTCCATCGTATAGCGCCTTTAAGTATGGATATTATCTCAAAGGTTCGGATTCAGATTTTAGTCCTGAATGAGAGAGCCAGAGGTGCCTGAGACGAGGTCCAGAAAAAGTGCAGTGGAAGAAGCCAGTGATATTTAAGAATTAGGGGAGGAACCGATCGATCTCTGAAACGTTAACACATTTAATGAAGAATTGTATTTGTTTGTGGTAAAATAAAATGTTTATTTTCTATACATCAAACCGTAACAGGATAAATCATGCTGGTTTTCACAAAGAAAATATTCAGGCAAGATTTATTTTTTTTTGCTGTACATTTTTATTGTATCACAGGAATATTGTGCTTTAACACATGTTGAAGGTTTCTATGACTATCAATCATATGTTTTATCCTGGTGTGACTGGGCAGTGTGTGTGTGTGTGGTAGTGGGTTGGTCTTCCTCTAACTGCACTGCCTTAAACAGCTGTTCTGTCACACATTTTTGCATGTGTTTACAGAGATGTTAAAGGAGTACAGATGGGACAAACCGGGATCGGTGTGATTCTAGCCAGGGGTGTGTATGTGGTGGGGGGTGGGGGGGTAACTATTCCGAAATGTTCAAAAAGACAAATGTTCGACATCACTGATTTATTGGACCCAAGCAGACGCACAACACGACACAGTAACATGATCTTTATATTCTCAGCGTGATGCGTCACTAAACTCCGTCCTCTTCCTCTCGTAGGGTTTCTGATTGGACGGCATGGGGAATCTGATCAAGGTTCTGACGAGGGACATCGACAACAATGCGGGGAATTTCTTCCTGGACTTTGAAAGTAAGTTTATGTAGCGTGTGTATCTTTTATAATTACAAATGTGTTTCATCTTAATGCAGATGGAAACACATTGGATGACTGGGACATGTTATTTAATACAGTTTTAATATTAAGTGTGTTCCAGTAAGATCAGAGCAGTCTTTAAACATGAATGAACTCATGTGCTAACAGAGCATTCCTCTATACGTCTGTTTCGTATCAAAACGTCTGCTGTAACCATTTTTATACACACGATAACCCGACTGTACATTCTGTGTGTTGCTGTTTCCGCAGATGCTCGGCCCACCGAGGCAGAGAGAGAGTTATGGGAACAGGTGAACAAGGTTCTGATGGAGGCCATGAGTGTTTTAGAGGATCTGCGGTCCTACAGTGGAGCTGGAGAAGCCATTAGACAGGTGAGTGTACTGTACGACGTGTGTTTGTGTGTGTACACAGGACAATAAAGAACAGCATCGTGTTGCAGGAGTCTGTTCCACAGCTGCTGTTTAATCTCCAGCTGTTTTGTTCATTTCCACCACAAAAGGGCCGCGTCGCCGTTGGTTCGGTTCCAGTCCCGAAATGCTGTAGGTCTAGAAATAAGAGAAATATTTTATTGCCATGACAAGTCTTGTTTTTATTATTTCTAATGTTTTTTTTTCTTTTTCTAAAGCCGCTTCACAACAGTGTCTAGAAATAAAATGGAAGCATGTAGGAGCATTTTTAACCTTACTCGCACGGCCACTGTTAGTATTGTACAAATCACAGTGTTACCTACACGTTAAACCGCCGTCTTTCCCGTTCATTTGATTTAACTCGCAGTCTCTGCGCTCTGGACGGGCCCTAAATCATACATCACCCTGTGTTTGTGTGTACTGGAGATTTAGACCACACTGCTACATCACACAGTACAACAGTGCTGCTGACCAGAAAGGAGTTAAACAGCAACAGGAGAGAAACTGAAAAGAGATGAGAGATTTTATGGAAAAGACTGTCTCGTTAATATCTATTTAAGATATAATAAAAGATCAAATCCCCTAATTGTTGTATGTGGATGGGCAAAAAGACTTTCATTC
Organism: Tachysurus fulvidraco; assembly: GCF_022655615.1. Lineage (NCBI taxonomy): Eukaryota > Metazoa > Chordata > Actinopteri > Siluriformes > Bagridae > Tachysurus > Tachysurus fulvidraco. Next base: position 26,131,282 of record NC_062518.1, on the reverse strand, counting down.
TTTCTACAAAAGATACACAAGCCGGTAATTATGACTGTGATCCATTAAATCTGCAACTCATGTTATTTCTAATGCTAATGGAAGCAAAACCAGCTAAAAGCTATTAAAAAGTGTGAGTCTATTATGATTAGATGATTAAAAAAGAATCTCAGTCAGAGGTAGAACTTGTAAAAAGTCTTCTTAGTCGTTATTAGTTTTGTACGGCTCATAAACTCTCACTAGATTATTTAATGGTTCGGCTCTTAAACTTGAAGAAACAATGGACTGTTCTTTAAGAACCGACACGAGCGTGGCGCCGTGTCAGGGAGGAAAGCCGAAGCAGATACCGCATTCCTAGCACAGTGCATCACTGGAGTGTTTGTTTTTAACTGCTTCATCACATCTGAGTCACGTTACAGTCCTGGAAAAGGAGTACACTTTAACGCCGTAGTGCTGGGAGAAACATTAAGAGGAGCTGTGCTTGGAAAACGCTTTCAGGTTGAGTTCATGGGAAGGTTCTCCAGTTTAGCAGGCACATGTTGATGGAGTGTGTTGTGTTTCCAGGCCATCCAGCAGCCAACTAATGAAAGTGTGCAAGAGAAAACCTGGACTTCTGTGGTGCCGCTGGTGGGCAAACTAAAGAAGTTTTATGAGTTCTCTCAAAAGCTGGGTATGAGACTTCACATCACACACACACACTCTTTCCTACACCACCAGTGATGTTTATTATAATACATTACAAGACCTGCCAAGCTGGATGCATTTCAAGTTCAGTAGTGTAACAGTAAAGTACACTAGTAAGAGTTCACACCCCAAAATACAGCAAAAGAACAAGAGATTATTGTTTCTAATATTAAACAGTGCTGCCAGGAAGCTTCGCCCCTTTCCCACGTCTCACACTCCTGCTCCTGGCTACATTCTCTCAGTTCTATGTTGACATGAATGTTTTGAGCTCATTAGTGTAAAATAGCAGTATGTTTTCATTGCACTTTTGCTAGCGTTTTATTAGCTGTATTTTTAAGAACGCCGCCAAATAAGATTAGTAAAAAAAAAAAAAAAAAAAACAGCAGTAAAACAAATGAGATGAACGCATCATGAGCAGGGATACAGTAATCTCACACAAACCTAGACTTCAGCTCAGTGTGTTGCTGAGCTCAGTGACGGTGACTCGTGTCCGATGACGGTCAGTGTTTAATGACTCATCTGCGTTTGACTCAGCAAAGTTTGCATCAGGACCCAGATAAAGGAGTTGTATAACCTTTAGCAGCCCTATCTATAGCTCTTACCATCACTCTTAGGTCTTTTCTACCTGCTCCATGTCCTCAGATTCCTTCTCTTTATTTATTTATCTTATACAGGTAACATAATGTCCTGTTGGCAGCGATGTTCCGCAGTGGACTGCTGTGGTGAGGTTAATGCTATTAGGATTATGACGTTCGTACTCGGTGCATGGCAGCAGTTCGCTTCGAGCCAGGCAACAATGCAGTGTAATTGAATTAAGATAATCTTCTTGGTGACGCCTCCTCTAGTGAAATATTGCCATGTTCACTAATGTATGAAATTGAATTGTGTTTAATACCAAGGTTAATTTCTTGATATTCATTAATTAGAGCCACATAAAAAAAAGAAGTCACAGAATACAGTAAGCTCTTATCTCTCTCATATGTATGTCAGTATACGAGCAACACACGTGGAATAGTAGGTCATGTCCTAATTAACTCTGACACGTCCCTATATCCGACAACCGCCAACCAGCTGCAGCCGACTCCGGCTAGCTAAACGTCTCTTCGCTCACAACCGAGATTTATGCCAGATATTTGACGAGACGTTTAAAAATGCATGTGGATATAAATAAGTCTACGCAGCTCACGGCACTGTGATCCGCTAGAGTTCTTGCAGGGTGAAGACTGCATGCCGTCTGCACGTTCTCTATGTGAACCGAAATTAAAATAGAAATGATGCACACATTTTGCCCCAAGCGGGTCTCTGGAACACACCCTTCAGTTTTGAATAACAGTTTGCCACAAGGCTTTATCCTGTTCCTTTTACATTTGCTCGACACACTGGGTTTGCCTTTCACTAATTCTCTTTCCGATATTGATCCAGCACATTCATCCATCTCCATCTTTATCTGTCCCCCATTCGTCAGGTCCATTGTAATGTAATATTACCTCTGTCTTGGTTGTGTAGAAGGAACCCTGCACGGCCTGCTGGGATTCCTAACGAGCGCACACTGCAGCCCCACGCAGCACTTGGAGCAGGAGCAGGCTCTTGCGCGTCAGTTCGCCGAGATCCTCCACTTCACTCTGCTCTTTGATGAGCTTAAGGTACGTGTAAGCAGATTTAATCTGAAGGTCTCGCTTCTCACTCGTTCACCTTACCGAAGCCGCGTCTCTTATCGGTATCCCCGCCCGGTCGAAACGGCTGAGAAACACACACAAAGCAGATAGAAAGAAAGGTGAATGAAGGAGAAGAAAGAGGAGCATGTACATGGAAGAGGATCTCAGAACACTTTGCTGTTCATGAACAAAAAAGCCTCACTGAGAGGCAGGAGTGTAGAAACTCGACCTGGTTTTTATTACCAATAATAGTAACACCATTCACACAGACTTGTACGGCAGACGCTCCACATAATCCAAGTCTACTAAAAAAAATAATAATAACGGCTTCCATGATGCTGTTTATTTAACATGTATGACGTGGTGTATAGGATCAGTGCATCAACAGGGAATGCTTTTACAGTTCCTCTGTATAAGGACAAGCTTGTATTATTCGTTTGAAGTGAAACAACATCCGTTTATAGCTTCGATTCAATTTATCTGTAGTGCTTTTAACAATCCACGTTGTCTCCAAGCAGCTTTACGACATACAGAAACAATAAAATCCGTAAGTTTAAAAAAACGAAGTTTATATATATATATCTATATAGCTATATATATCTATATCTCTCTCTCTATATATATATATAATCTCTAACATTAATGAGCACAGTGGAGGATGAACTCATTTGTTTCAAAGACATTCTACTACATTCAGTGTAGCTATAAACACATCCAATTTGTCCCTTTTTTCCCCCCTTAAATCTGTCGAAGGTGTGGTATAAGAGGAATGAAACACTTGGTAGGAAAATCACCCTTTGCTATAACTGTACACCTCGTCCTTGTGGAGTTAAACTAATTTACTGATTAATTCAGCCGATCCAGCGCCGGTGTGTGAGTGATGAATCCTGTATCTTCTCTTCCCAGATGACTAACCCAGCCATTCAGAACGACTTCAGCTACTACCGCCGGACCCTGAGCCGCATGCGGATCAACAACTTGGCAGTAAGTGCACGTGCTTTGCGTGCGCACTCTCGTGGAAACATGTCTCATTATCAGCAAGCTTATGTTTTAGTAATGCACCAATTCACTAGGGTCCAGGGTTAACGAGCAGCGCTCTGATCATTAAGTAAGCGAGGTCCTGAGTCAGGGAAACTCTCATTACAGTCATCCATCTATTCCCTTTTATCCAGCTACTTTTAGCTGATGCTCATGTACAGTGAGGGGGTGGTTTCTGCACGCGAGTATGTATGCTAATAGGCTCGGCCTCGTAACCATCCGAAAACTAGAGAGGAGACAAAGGTTACATGACCTTGCCTCCCCAATTAAAAGCTTTCGCAGTCAGGAATAATCATCACCGCCTCCTCACTTAATGAATCGTGAGCTGCAGCGCCGTACAACCTGCTCTGGGCTCGCAGGACTTCCTGTGTGTAGTAGAGGAAAAGAAATGAACGGCTTCTTGTCAATGGATTATGCTTTTTTTCACCATGAGGCAAGCACTTTTTGGGTCCATTTGCATGATTACATACACAAAATCCCTTACAAATACAATATTCTGTCTCAAGCGAGTGCTGCGCCGGGGATTTATTAAATGTATGAGATCATCCAAAGAAAATCTTGGTAACAGGTTGTGATATTTTGCAGTCAGTGTCAGAGCAGATAATAAACAATAAATCTGTGATTATTTACATCATCACAATCAAGGCTTGTGCTTATAAAGTGTAAAAAAAAGCCTTTGTTACAATAGTAGCTGAGAGAAAGCACAATTTAAAAGGGAGAGAGCTGTAATTTATCCTCTATTTCTTTCCACTTCGCATCCTTTTTGCCCTGACACGACCAAACTGAGATGAGGCATCAAGGGACACGTTTCGCTCTGCTTTAAAATCGGTCATTGTTTACATTACACCGCTAGTGCTACTGTTTTTTGAAACAGCTGATTTTATGCATTCTAAAGCTGTGTCCCCAATAACATACTACACACTTAAACACTTTTTCTACTGTACAATACAATAACAATTTAAAAAAAATTTTTTAAACTAGCCAGAAATATAAGCTGTTTCCCGGTCGATGGTAAATAACGTCAAGCACACATAATGCGATGCTGCTGACCTGAGCATAAAACAACAGATTTTTAAAACGCATCTTGTTCGGCTACCTGGAAAATATTTGTCTCATCCAGTGCCAGCACCTGGTAGCTCCGCCCCTTTTCCACTACGTGCCACGTTTTTTGTTGTGTCGGGTTGAATTACTTGCATCATCCGGATACCTGAAGTGCACTAAATGCTGAAATTTTTCGTGTGAACAGATTTATACTACAAAATGCTATAGAAAGCATAAGTATGTGATTTGGGACACACTTTAAGAGCTATCCTCATGAATGAAGGCTAAAGTGTATGTGCACTTTAGATGGGTTAAATGCAGAGAACAAATTGAGTATAGGTCACCTATTAAGCCGTATGTCACGTCACTAGTTTCCACTGTATTAAACTACAAGCCACAATGTAACGTTGCATTGAAATAAATAAAAAAACTTCGGCACAAATCTCCGTTTTTATTTTGTTGGAATATTACACCCACATGTAAACCTTTGCCCAGAACTGTTCCACTTTACACCACCTCATCTACATTAAATAGTGATTTGTGGATGTTGGAGTAGAGAGAACTCCGAGATCTACACAGAGCTCAGAACTCAACCCTACAACACACCTTTAGGATGAACTGGAACACTGAGCGCTGTGGCTAAAAAAAGCACAGACACCCCCAGAGCCACGCTCCAACATCTAGTGCAAAATAATTTAAGAACAGAATAATTTTAATGCCTGTGGTTTTGGAAAGAGATGTTTAACAAGCGCCTCCGTTTGTGACGATCCATCAGGTGTCCATGTACCTTTATCCATATACAGTGCATCTCTAAAGAGTGTACGGTACAACCGAGTAAGGGAGCAGAAGTGATCACGCTCGATATCTCTTGCCAAGAAATGATTAAACGTACAACGATTACAACGTTTGTGTATTTACTATTGGACCGATCAACGATTTCAATGTTTTGTCCCTAGACAGAGGAAGAGAACGAAGTAAACAACGAACTGGCCAATCGCATGTCTCTGTTCTACGCCAATGCTACACCAATGCTGAAAACATTAAGTGATGCCACGACAAAGTTCGTATCTGAGGTCAGTCTTCACACTTCATGCACACTGACGTGTTCTAAAAGGGTTCTAAAATTTCTAAACGTATCATTTTTCCTCTATTTTGACAGAATTCAGATTTACCCATCGAAAACACAACAGACTGCTTAAGTACGATGGCGAGCGTGTGTAAAGTCATGTTAGACACACCGTAAGTTCAGTTACATCGGTCATCATCAGTTTCCCTTTTAGTTCTTTCACTCACTTCGTGTGTGTGTGTGTGTACACTTAGGGAGTACCGTACCCGTTTTGCGAGTGAAGACACAGTGTTATTTTGCCTGCGTGTCATGGTGGGAGTCATCATCCTCTATGATTACGTTCATCCTGCCGGAGCATTCGTCAAGTCCTCGAAAATCGATGTGTGTACACAAATAAAATTCTCTTCACACAGGCATACTCATGTACATGTTCATCGTATGATTACTGCCTGCCTGTAAACCTTCCTGTGTTTTACAGATGAAAGGCTGCATTAAAGTCCTGCGGGATCAGCCACCTAACAGAGTAGAAGGTCTGCTTAACGCACTCAGGTCTGTGAACTCACTCACGCACTGTAAAACAATACTCTATTTTTTTAATATTATATAAATATCTTAATTCTGCTAAACACTTACAGTGGGTATGTTTTTGAATGTGTTTCAACTGAAGGTACACGACAAAACATTTGAACGATGAGACTACCTCCAAGCAAATCAAAAGCATGTTACAAGTCTGACAGCGTCCATAAAACGGTACTTCTCGAGAACTTATTGAGGATTTGGACCCTCTTCTGATGAGTTTTTAACTGCTGAGAGAATGGCCATGTATCAGGTGGCAGCTACTGGGATACACTGCTGTATGATGGTCCTAATGCGACTCTGAAGAGGAGTGCCTCTGCTGTGTGTGTCTTTTTTTTTTTTCTTCTTCTTCTTTTCATCTTTTTATTGCCCTTGTGTATTTTATTTTAATGGTTGACAGAGTGCCAAAGCAGAAACATTTATTTTTTGTAATTTCGTTGGTTAAAAAAATGGTTGATTTGACATATTTGATAAATCTTTTTAACAAAATAAAGAAGCTGTTTAAATCAGTTTGGCTGGCTGTGTTCTTTCACTTCACAATCACTAGAAGGTGGTGCATCAATGTTTAATAGATCTAACTGACTCAAAACCTAGTTCTGCGCTTAAAGTGAAGTTTCTGTAGTTTAACACACGAGCGTCTAGACGCCATTGTCGATGGACGTAAAGCCAGAACATCTTTTAAGACACTTACGCAAAGGTTTCTAATTTCACGTTGGACTGGACACTTTGGTTCCAAACCCACATCCGTGTTACTAACATAGCATCTGGACTTCATCACATATCCTCTTTCTGATTTCCTAACCTTGAGTCAACAAATGAGCAATGGTACAGTCATCTGCCTTCACGATAACTGTAGCCGTTTTCCCTGCCAAATAGGCTCCAAAAACTATGTGAAGGAAAACAAAGCTGTAAAATTCTCTGCACTGCATTCTCAGTCTCAGCTGGCTGGAAAAGGAACCGACTTTCCCTCTCAGCAAGTCGGAATGTAGCGTGTAACCTGCTGCTGATTGGTCAGCAGGGGTCAGCTGACTGTACTGATGTGGGGGGGGGGGAATCCCACAGAAGGCAGGAAAAGGAATTGTGATGGTTTACGGTCATTGTGAGTAATACACTGTTAAATCTGATCTCTAGAAAGGGTGGATCTTATACTTAGTGTGGATTTAATTTCAATACCTCGGTCTCACGCTGCGCCGCCTGACACTTACTCCGAGCCGAACACATACCGTTTTCTTAATGGCTTTCCTGACTGATCAAGATAATTTCACTGAGGGTTCCTGGTGCAGAGCCAAATGCCTGTCTGTTTACACACCCTGTACACTCAGACAGTCTAATGCGCAGGCCATGACTTCCTGACAGAGAGAGAGAGAGAGAGTGTGTGTGTGTGTGTCTAGCCCACTATGTTTGTGTGTGACCTGTAATTCCAGAGTGCCATCTCCAAGGGTGGCCACTACAAAGCAGACCAAACACCATATGGCAGCAAGATTACTTGCGCTCCTCTTCAGCGCTGGTGTCAGCACAAACAAACAAACAAACAAAGTCACCTCAGAAGTGCTTGGAAAACAAGTGAGAACGCCATCATGGGAGGGTGAAAAGAGGCCTCCGAGGAAAAGAGCTCAAACAGGCGTGTGATTAAATCCTTTCCTGTGCATTAGGCTGCAGACAGAGGAACATAAGGGCATAGTTTCAGCAGGTCACTGCCAACTTGTCACGGCCCATATGAGAGCCATGTTTTATGAGTGACTGTAGAAGATATTGCTCACAAGGGAAAGTGTGGCGCCAGTACAGTATGTCACTTATAAATCAATAATCCTCAATGCTAAAAATGCTCCTTGTTCATTCAGTTGTGAAATTTTTTTCTCTCTCTTTTCTATTTTTAAAAGCACACAGTGATTCATTATGTAGTCACACAGTAATATTTAAGCTACACTCTTCTTGTTACCCAGTGATTGCTGATACACGTCTGGAGTCTCAAAATTTCAGCCTCAAAACAAATCTGGAATGATGGGGGGGGGGGGAAAGCAGAGAAAAAAAATAGACTGTCAGACTGTTGTTTCAGAGACAAAAGCTAAACATCTCATTTGCATATAAATGAAATGAAAGCACGAATGAGCGGAACGTACAGTACGTGGAATACGCTCCCTTTCCATACAGAGAAGGATGAAACCTAATCAATTCATTTTGATTTGTAAAGTAGTTGTAACAAGAGGAAGTATCTTCAGTATGAGTACATTTTGTTGGTACGAGTCCAGGGATCATCATAACTACAGTATCAGGGTGATACTATGAAGCAACTGAAGCAAGGGAATGAAATATTCCTGTTAATAAGGAGGGTCATTTCCTGTATGTCCAGGTCAACATTAGATCATCAGTCTGATGTCCAATCACTGAATGTAGTAGTTTCTAGAAGTTCTACCAAGTTTATGAGTGAAACTTACTGTGGTTTTGGAGCATGAACACACAAAGGTCAGAAGTAACTGTAGCCCCTGATGACTAATGTCATTCCAACGTAGTGCACTGGATGACTCTGGCGGATTTGTTGGGAGATATAGAAGGACTCATGTAGCTGGAAGAAAACCTTGGAAATGATCCAAAGCCCACACAGAAACATGGCCTGGTCTTTCGTTTGTCTTTGTGTGCGAACAGACGCCAAACGGGCGAGACGTGTCAAGTGCAAACAGGGAGCTGCAGATGGCAGCAGCGCAACAGACAGGGTCATGTCGTCATGTCATAGTAGAGGAACGGAATCTCAGATCCGGACAATGAGGAAGTTGATGGTAACACAGGCAAAAGTGAACATCCTTGTGAGTAGTCCTTTTACTGGACATGCTGCCAAAATAGTGTAGAAGACATGAGAAAGGCTGCAAAAAAAAAGGGGCCAGGATGTAACAATCATTTTTTGGGTATTTCTTCATTAATGTAAGGACATCCTGTGGTTTTACAGTTGGTAGATACACCACTTCCTGATGGAGACTTGTTGCATCTGTGTATATTCTACTCAAACACATTTTCAGCAGGAAAGCGCCAAATTTTGATGCCGTTGAACGTTGGGTTGAAGGAAATATACAGTGAGTAAAGCAAGCTGGTTGTTATGGCCTTCTCGCGGTGGTCCGGCGGCAGTGACGCAGCTGTCTCTGTAATTAAGGAAGCGTACGGCTAATCCGCTACAGACAAAACACTAGGCAGTCTCTGTCTGTGCTCTGCAATGAGACGGTCACACGGAAAGGAGTGCAGCATGTAGACATCAACACTTCTCTGTGTGACATCTCTCTGGGGACTTGGACCAGAAGATTCAACTCTGTCCAAACATACATTACCACCAGAGCCAGAGCTGCTGGTGATATTAGACAGGAGATTTAAATATAAGATCGATTAATATCATGCTCATCGTTGTCAGGCTATCATAAGGTCACATAAATACATTTGAAGAAGGATGGGTGCAGAAATATTACACTGAAGGACAGAACTAGGTTATAACAAGGTCCCCCCCGCTTCATCTGAGAGAGTTGCCACCGTTGCCTCATGCTTTGCTCATTAGAGATATAACTTTGTAAATGTTATCCTAAAATGTTTATATTTCTATAAAGCTGCTTTGAGACAATGTCCACAGTAAACGAATTGCATTTCGTACACAGAGGTTACAGAAGGCAAAGGATTTATAATATATAAACGCAGATGAGGATCGGCTCTCCTTCAGAGTCTGGTTCCTCTCAAGATTTCTTCATCACATAATCTCAGGGAGTTTTTCTGCTGCTCTTTTCCAACTGCTGCCTCTGGCTTGCTCATTAGCGATACAACTGAAATAAAATATTTTTGTAAAGATGCTTTGTGGCGTTGTCCATTGTTCAAAGCTCTATACAAATAAAACTGAACAGAAAAATGAAACCGTGTATTCGAGTCTTATTTAATCTTTTACAGGGCGTGGCCTGGCATTTATACCACCTGCTGGAGATTATTATTCATTGGGAATAAGGCTAAATTACTCTGTTGATGTTAAATAAAAACTGAGCTCTCATTGTGCACATTGAGTTACAGGGTAAAGAAAAAAAAACCCACAAGAACATTTATGACCTAAAATGTGCTGACTCTTTGTGATTGTTAGACAAGACTCCAACATGATCACCGAAGAGCTGCTTGACTCGCTTAAGACCTGTATTTCTGAATCAGTAGAAAATCTCTCCTCGTCTCTGTGCTCCCAGATGTATTCTTTTCAGCTTACAGATGCAGAAAGGTAATCCACGCTTCGAACGTCTATTCAGGTCTTTTATTCTACACGGACAGGGCGGCAACACTTCGCCAATAATACTGATACTCGGAGAAAACCCTCTGAAATATTAATGGGAGGTTTTTATGAGTGGCTATAAAGGAGAATCTGAATGTGCTGCACTTTCTCAAGTGTTTCTTGAATCCATCAAGAACTGCTTCACCCAGATAAACCTTTCCATCTATTCATTCATCGGTTTCATCACTATTATTAATAAACACATGGCTACTTTTAAATAAATGCCCAATTCTCTGCTATAATCTAATTCCCTTTTCCTGCTCATTGTGTGGTAAAAACTATTGAGTTAATTGTGCACCATAATAAAAATGATTATTTATTTGTTCATCTTCAGTAACCGTTGATGATCCAGAGTCTATCCTGAAGTAGAAACACATTCTAGCGCTCAGGGGGCAAGAAATCCAAATCCACCGGCCAGAATGCTTTAGGATGAAAACTAGAAAGCCAGGAAGAAACCAGAGTAAAGAAGACCAGAGACCTCAAAATAAAAACCAGACAAATACACGTGTGTGTGTGTGTGAAAGTAATCTCAGCTCAGGATCGTGTACTCTACATAGAGATGTTGCAATAAGAATTCCTTTGCTGGTGACCTCTGGCAATGTTCATGTGTGGGTGGATTTCAGAGGAAGCTGTATACCTTGTTAACGTTCAAGCCTTTGCCCTCTTAGCCCCGCCCGCTCAATGCACTATAGCGTTTCACACACCGTGCTCACATATCCACAACCGGAACGGGATTATTCCTCAGTTAAAATATAAGTGCTGGTAACAGAAAATAATCGATAATGATATTATATATTCAGCTTTTGCTTGGTTGTAGCTGAGTAGTAGGAAGTCGACCGGTTAAAAGTCTATTTAGCCACAATTATTGCTTTATTGCTATCTAGCTTCAAAGAATACGCCGTATCATCTATTGTAGGACGGCAATCATCATGGGTTTGGTAGATCGCTTCTGAAAATGACACAACAAATGATCATTTGTTGTGTGTATAACTAAAGCAGACAGGATTCCTGCAGTATTTCGATTTGGAAAATGTAGCTGTTTGTATGGCTGGGAGTAATCAATCAATGTACAAAGCAGCAGCTAATTAAATTGCAAAACTAATTAGATTACACTTAGCTGCTTTTCAATATAACTACACAGTCAGCAAGCTGCAACTGTAGATCCTTTCGAAAATCCAGTAAATGGAGGAAAAAAAACCCCCTCGACTTACATTTTCAACATCTGTTTGAGGAAGTGGGGGGAAAAAAAATGAATGCTGGTTTTAACCGACATAACAGGCAATTTAACTGTAAAGGACGAAGGTACAGTCAGTGGTATAGATTTAACAAGTCAATAAGCCTGTATACTGATTAATCTAAATCAAATATTTGCTTCGAATGCAGAGCTCATTTCAAAGTAAAGAGTACATCGTTTACTGGTGATGATTTGAGCACTCGTGTTGATTTTGAACAAGTAGGAACTCCGGTTTCTCAGCTCAGAAATTACTCGATTATTAAACAAATGTCTTATCAAATTGTCGCTTGCAGATCCGGTAATTTAATGTAGTTTGTTTTTGTCTAAGCCTTGCATGGAATGAACTTTTATAGGCAGGAAGCTCCACTTCCCTTTAACAGCTCAACAAATGGCTGCTTTGAATGATTTCAGAGTGAATCACTGGGAAAACAGTAGCATCCCTCATAACAACACTCAGCCATGTGGCCAGTCCTTAAACCAACAAACGTCCTAGATGCCTGCGAATTCTCCCCCACCCCTTCCCTCTCTCTCTTACTGACCTCTCGGGCACACAGCAGGGTAATAATAGTGCTATTCTTGAGAGAAAGCATGTGTCAATATTAAATATTTATATCAGAATAAGTGCCTAAGCTTTGATTTATGATTTAAGTGTCCGTGACAATTTTGTGCTTCCTAAATATTGCACAGATATTGGCGTGACTTCCTGAGGGAATGATATCGGAGTGATCTCGCTTTTTAAATGGATGAAGAAAAAAAAATGCCTCTCGCTTTCGATTCCCAAACGACTCTCTTGCTCTTCACTAAAACTTGATCTCGGTTTGCAAATTGTGAAGACATTTTGCTCCGTCGGCACAAACAAAAGGTCAAATGACATGTCAGAAAGTTCTGAAACAGTGGTTGAACAGAGAAGGAAAATTCAGCAAAGACCTCAGCGCAGTATAAATCTGAGAGCTAATTTTACCTCTAATTGTTCACAGACAGAGCTACAGTGTAAAGTCATGGAGTTTAGAGTCGCTGGCCTTCTCTAGATGCTGGTGCTGGATATTCATGCTGAAAGAACCTGCAGTGAAGCTGACAGCTGAATGAGAATAAAGACTGAGTCTGGGCTCCATGCTAAACATCTTGTGTTGTTTTCATAACAAAGTGACTCACGTTCACATGTGCTGATGAACCAGAGTGCTTGTGTTTCGCTGAAGTTTCGTGTCTCCCACTCAAGCAATAAATGGCTCGTTTCATAAACAAAGAAGACTGGCAAATATTTACAGTCATAAATTATCCTTGTGTTTGAAATACAGTATTTTCCGCACCATAAGGCGCACCGTATTATAAGGCGCATGCTAAAACATACGGTCCACAAAAAAAGGTAACCGAAGCAAAACAGTGAGATTATTTAACAATACACACACATTATTTTTTAAATCAATCTTCTCCCACAAATCCATCAAAGTCCTTATCTACTGTCTTCTTAACTCGGCGCAGTACATTTTCTTACTTCCTCCACTTCCGAACCACAGATTCATTGATGTTGAATTCTTTCGCAGCTCTATTCCCATTTACAACCACGTAACTGATAGCCAGTAGTTTGAATTGTGCCTCGTAAGCATCTGATTTTTATTGGCGGATGGCAAACCAACTTAAGGTGCATTTACAACCACCTACTGGACTGGAGTGTGGAGTGCATAATGGTTAGGAAGAAACAAATGTTGTTTTGCAACATACCGGTAGTATACCTACTGGAGGCGTGGCGAAGGTAAGCGTACGTACTGTACGCATTACGTAATGTTCTCTAATTGGTTTATCACTGCCAGCGTACGTAGTGTATGTATTACGTCCCTGTGTCAGCGGGAAATGGTCCGACAGTCAATCATGTGGAGCGCTTACCAAAGTCGCACAACAACATTTATACATAGATTTTTGGAACTCTGTGCACACACAAGGCACACCGGATTATTAGGCTCATGGCCGATTTTTGAGAAAATGCAAGGATCTTAGGTGCACCTTATAGTGCGGAAAATACTGTAAATCTCTATTTGTTTTGAAAATGACTGCTTTGCGCCTTTGACGTTAATATTAATATGTACTTCAACTGATCTAAATCGGGTGTCGTGTTGAAGCGTCTCTCTGCCTACTTTACTGAAAGGTATCTTTAAGAGCAATTTCCCAAAATGTCCTGTCTCTGGACTCCACGAGGAAGCCAGTAAAACATTACAAACCACGCACAACACATGTGAAGACTGATTTACATGCCTCTCTGACCACATGTCTTTCGACGTGTCGGCCATCACCACCACGACGTGCGTATTCGTTAAGTGGAAGGGTCACATGACGCAAAATGGAATTTATAGAAAGGAAAAAGAAAACAAGAGCAGTCTCTGAGCCAAAACAAAGATGTATCAGGACTCGTAAATAGGAAATAAAACAAGGGTGTAACTAATTTGAACAATGCTGTGGGGAAAACAAAACTCTGATCGATTAGAAATCAAATCACAACTAAAGTATTTCTGATTCATTTTCCAGATGATGAGGCAGCTAGCATTTAAATCCATAAATCAAGCAATTTTCAAACATTTTCTAATCAAGCTGTGATGCTAGGATGCTGAACATCGTTTCTAAGTTTGCAACTGTACACACCTTTCTGCCAACCAACCAGCATTTGCACAAACGTTGGCAGGAAGTTTAAATGCTTCTTCCAAGCTTCTTGGAACACAGCACGAGTGTCACGTAGCGTGCTTAGCCACAAATTCGGTCTCGACCTTGCAATGCAGATATGCAAATATATTTCACCACAGAAGTATACACTGCTCAGACATAACATGAAAGTACTCCGTGTACTCAATGGCACCCTTCAGGGAGTGAGATATATCTTGGAGTAAGCGAGTAGTTGGTTCTTGAAGTCGATGTGTTGATAGCAGGAAAAATGGGCAAGTGTAAGGATCCGAGGGCCAGATTGTGATGGATAGGTAACTGAGCCAGAGCGTCTCCATAGCAGCAGGTCTTGTGCAGTTGTCCCAGTATGCAGCAGTTAAAACCTACCATAAGTGGACCAAGAAAGAACAACCAGTAAAGTAGTGACAAGGTCATGGGCACCCGAAGCATGCGTGTGTGTGTGTGTGTGTGTGTGTGTGTGTGTGTGTGTGTGTAGGGGGGGAGTGAAGGCTAGACAGTCTGGTCAGATCCCACAGAAGAGCTATGTAGCACAAACTGCTGTAAAGGTTTATGCTGGTTATGATAGAATAGGTGTCAAGACAAAAAGTGCATCACAGCTTGCTGCATATGGGACAGCGTATGAACATGGACCATGGAGCTATGGAAGTAGGTGGCCTGGTCTGATAAATCATGTTTTCTTGTATGTCAAGTGGACTAATGGCTGTGTGCGAGTTGCTTACATAGAGAGGAGATGGCACCAGGATGCATTATGGGAAAACGGAAAACCCTGAGTGATGTTCTGCTAAGTGTCATTGGGTCCTGGCCTCATGTGGATGTTTCACACATATGTACTGTACGCACGCGACGCACACACAACCTTCCTCTAATATAATAAATAATGTATGTAATGTCTGCCATGCCTACACCGAAACTTAACTTTAATCTTTTGGTTGCCAGCAAGATTTAAAAACATGGCCACACACGCAGTTAGAAGCAGTCTGGCATCACTCCTGCACAAAGCCTTGCTCATGCTGTTCCTCTCAACAAAGGCAGCACTGATGCTGTGTAGAGCTGGTCAGAAACTGATAGAAAGTCCTTTACCTGACACAGAGGGGGGAGGAGGATATGAACCAAATGCTCAACCTCAAATGCTTGTGTTATACAGATGATTGCAAATGAAAACAGTCATTTAGGCATGTGTGCCGTGCTTCATCTCTCGAGGGCCACACTGTGTTTAGAGTGTGTGTGTGTGTGTGTGTGGAGAACGGGGTCAGGAAAGTTCCAATACAACAGAAGCCTCTTGTGCTGCACCCTTTGCACCTCTGTCTCTCCCTCTGATTTCCCATAACACCTCAGTCTCCAGCTGTCAGTAGTATAGATGTGAAACAACGCTAGGCCTGTGTCCGAGTTCTCCAGAGACTCGCGATGACCCTAGGGCACGGTCAATCTGGAATTATTGCAGTTGAGGCAATTCTCAGAGATACATGTATTTCACCGCCATCTTATTTACAATGACCGAGGACCATTTAACAGAAGTTTTCGTACCAATAGACTTAACCTTAAGTGACACCACTAAGCAATTGATTCGTATTATGCATAGAAGGCCATTTTAACTAGACCAGGGTTTACAAGCTTGTAAACAACCCAGACCAGATGGATTAGTGTGTGTGTGTGTGTGTGTGCGTGTGTGTGTGTTTTGGAGAGGAATTAGAGTGCAAAGTCAGTGTCATGGTGATCTACATGAGTGTAGAAGGTCATGTTCTATTAAACGTTTATGCTAGGTATTTTTACACTTGGTGTTGCTTTCCTTTAAGAAATAGTACTATAGCCTGCAGTACCATAAATTGTTACCACGTGTAATCCGGCCTTCATTCAGAGCTCCGATCGTGCATGTCGGAAAAAAACAGAAAAGCGTTCACACTGTTGGATGATTGAGATGCAAGACAATATCATGGCCATTCGTGTCTCTGATTCAGACAGAGCAAAACCGACCGTGTTCTCTAAATGGGAGGGATCAGAGAGACACTAGACAATCGTTGTGTCCGTCAACTGGTGTATGCGGAAGAGGGCAGTTTAGCTTAATTTTCCCTCCATGAGCAGCAGCCTGAAAAGCTTCAGAAGCACTAGTTAGCCTCTAGTCTTTCTGCTTGGTGCAGTGATTAGCTCAGTAGTAGGTGAAAACAAATTATAAATTAGAGGGAAAATGGGGCAAATAAATAATAATAATAAAAACAACAACATTAGAGATAACATGAGATGCACTTCATACAGTAAAAGGTACAGTATATAGTGCAGACTGAAGTGACCATGCTTCTCAACAATTTTTTCCTTTGCCTAAGGATTAGTTTCATGGCTTGTTAGGTCATTAATGCTACTGCTTCTGCCATTTACTCAATATTAACCGTTTCCTTACTGTACCTCAACTCTCCACGACCTTCACCGTCGTTGTGCATAATTAGAGAGACAAAGCATCGTGGCGCTGGTGCAGGATGTTCGACTCTGACCTGATCTTTAATGAGCTTTTCATATCATTTTATTAAACAGTGTTTTGTCAGCTGAAGTGTGTGTGAAACCACCAGAGTCAGTGAAGATCATATTTGGAGATATTATGGTTAGGGTTAGTTGTAGTTAGTTAGTATGCTGGGTGTGCTGGTTTTCCATAAAGCTAGTTTCTCAACATCTCTACTATAGTGTTGAGGTCCATTGGTTGTGAATTACACGATTATGTTTACAGTATGATTCCTCAAACAGCAGGATATATGTGAATCATTTGGGCAGGGGGGGTGGGGGTGGGGGAGAACCGTTGGTCTGGTAGTTTTGGCATTAACATGAAATATGAAGGGAGTGTTCTGAAAGAAGCAGATATTGTACTGAAAGGGTTTTGGTAATCAAACATGGGCAGGGTTCAAAAGCCAGAATAAACAGCAAACAATGGCTTAAGTAATGTGCCAAAAAGCTTCATCATTTTCAGATCAAACTCACACTACCATGAGAGAGAGAGAGAGAGAGAGAGAGAGAGAGAGAGAGAGAGAGAGAGAGAGAGAGAAAGAGAGGAGAGTGCAAACATCCTGTTCCGATTCAGAGAAATTAGTCACGCCCAGCTTCTCTGTAACTCAATAGCACGCTGGTCTACCATTACATCTTAATGCCTGAATAACGTTAGATCAATTACCGATTCTGACTAAATAATTACGAGCTAGCTGCGTTCACAGCATACTTACCGAGGATTCGATTGCACTTCTGCATTTGAAATTTAAGCTGCCCTTTGATGAGATAGAATAGATGAATTTGACCCAATAACACTGGCTTATACTAATGCAATGTGAGTAACTTCCTTTGCTCTATGCATCAAACGTGAGGAGCACAATAGGTTCCTACTGTAAGTACCTATGGAAAGTAAATACATCGTGATTATTTTTTTTTTAAATTTATATATATTTTTAAGTGAAAATACCGCTAAAGAGATATACGGCACTATTTTTCTTGAGCAAAAGACTAAACTAATTGCTTCAGATAAACTGAAGTTTGGTCAAATAAAATGAACTTTATATTTACAAAGCACAGAGGAGGGATGTTTAAAAAAATTTTTTTAAAAAAATCATAAAACAGGGTATTTAAAAATGTACCGTATTTCATTACTGCCTGTTGATCCAAAAAAAGAAATACATGTAACCCTATGCCACATGAGCATCCATACATTTATTTAGATGGATTAAAGGAGAAAGTGCTGGCTCTGTCTGACTGTTGGTGACTGCCATGGTTTCGTGCTACTTATTAAAGCATCACTGCAAATCACTAAAGTTTTTCTCTTTAATCATTTTTATCTTGTGATGGAGCATTTCTATACCAATTCGGCATGGATTCTTCCAGGATGACGACATCCATATTATATGTAAGTTTGATGTTAAGGCATGATTGCAGTCACCGGATCTCGACCCATTTGAGTACCTGTGGGGGATTTCAGACTGATGTGTTAGACCACATTTTCCACAGGCAGCAACACAACACTAACTGATGGATGAATCAGAAGGATCTTTTGGAAGAATTGTGTACATCACTCCAGTACTGCTCCAGAGAATTTATTTCAAGCTCTTCTGGCTTTGGGAGGTCCAACATTTTACTAAGATGCTTCTTGGTTTTTCCCTTTATAATTCGTCACTCGTCTATAGACACTCGTGAATTTGTACATGACCGTGTAGACCAGACGTATTCGGTTGGAGTCTCGATCGTTTTATCACTACCTAAAGCAGGGGTGTCAAACTAAATTCACAGTGGGCCAAAATATAAAACTGAGATAAAGTCACGGGCCAAACAGAATATTTATTGAAAAATTAACTGCAATTAAATGATATGTAATGTTCAACAAACTTTAGTTTTGCTTAAACACAGGATTTGGAACAACTCCTGAGTTCTTTCCCGAGTCAATAACTCCTGAGCTATACACTGTTACTTCACAAAACGCGGTAGTAGCTGCCTCTCTTCATTACTACGATAGAAAAGAGGTGTTATTTGTGTAGTAACAGCGTTTAGCTCAGTAGTTATTGACTCGGGAAACTCCAATCTGTGAATATGTGACCAACTTCCTGTTCCTTCAGTTCTCTCCAGCGCTGGAAAGCTGATCCTATATTAACACGTCCTACTTCTTGCCTTATCGTAAGCCTTTCTTCGCTTTCTTTCTTTGTTTTTATCCTCCATGTCAATGTTAAAACCGCTTTCTGCTAATGTCACACATGCGCACTGAACACTCTCTCTGCCCATATTGACAAGCCCCGCCCCTTTCTGCTCATTGGCTACACGTTTGTTTTGATTTTTGTTTTGATTTTTGTTTATTATCAGCATTTCTCAAAAATCGGAGACCCTGCCTTTAACGACTGTCAACAGAGAATGAGGGGCGCTTGCTGTTCGTGACTACGCGTCAATACAGTGGCAAGGCATTCTGGGATTTGTAGTATTAGCGGAGCATGCGGCTAGCCAGCTGTAATGCACATTTGATATGATCTCGCGGGCCAAAGTTTGACACCTCTGATCTAAAGGTTGCTTTGCATAAACCGGCCCCTAGTTTCCAGGCCCTGAGTCATGAGGAAGCAAGATTGGTGTGATGGCCTTGCGAAATCGCATACAGCACTTTCCTCTGGCCAAATCTTCAAAGAGTAATGACAATCTGGGCTTGAAAGTGCCGCTGGGACAATAAAACTCTCAAGTACCAAGACATTCCAGGCAGTAAAAGCTAATCAAGTGTATAAAACTACATTCCAAGAACGATGATGCACACACATGCCAATGAGTTCACAGAGTCAGTGTTCACCTAAAACTGAAACACCTTCCACCACTGACAACTCTAAAGGGGTGTGTGTGTGTGTGTGTGTGTGTGAGAGTTAACTGAATGTTCCTTTGTTAAATAAACTACATAGTTCGCCACCTAGGTGGCTGGAGTGAGCAGACTTCCTCCTTAATGCCTTAACTTTCATAAAGGAACCTTTGTTTACACCTATTGTGTTGTGTTACTCTGTAAAACACTGATTATTTTGGAGGTACGGATAACAATCTACATGTATACCCAAGAAACGGATATTTTTATTATTTTATTTTTTTAAAGAACAATGTCTGTTACTAAATAGAAATAACAGCATCTATGATATGAGGAGGTTACTTTTTTAACAAGAGATGCGACGTACGTCTATCGTCTGTATTTCATTACATTTTAATAAAATGTGTCGCTACATCTCTTCTTGCTTTAACCTCTGATTATTTTACTTTTACCATTCATAGTTTCTTTATAGCCCTTTAAAATCTTCTGGTTTTTACATTTTCTCCTCCTCGTCCACGCAATCTTAATATTCTGGGCAATCCATGTATTACTAACCCACTACAGTTGGAATGAAATTTGATCCATGGCCCAAATTCTCCAGTGACATTGTGTGTGTGCGTGTGTGTCTGTGGGAACTTCAGTCACATGTCTTTTAAGAAGAGTACACGGGTGAAGATAAGAGCAGGGCTGAAGTGCTTTATTGCCCTTTACTGATTGAGAGAGAAGGGGAAAGGAAGAGAGATAAACAGGCGACAGAAAAGAGAGAAAGTGGAGGAGTGCAAGGGGGATAGAGGGACGATGAGATGGGGGTGTCTCTGCTTCCAATGAAATGTGGGAGTTTGTTTAAAGCTCTTGACCCGTGCGTTTCTGAGTGAGCGAGTGAGTCGAGAGAAAAAAGCGAGAGAGAGATTCCAAGAACTGAAAACTGCCAGATTGACTGCGGGTGCCCCATGCCATACTACACGGGTAGAGACTTACTTTGAAAGCTGTAATCCACAAACGCTTTTTGTTTGTGCGTGTGTGTGTGTGTGTGTGTGTGTGTCACAGCTCCATAATATTGAACCATATGGCAAAGTAGTGCACGCCGTCACCACAGGACAGTCTCACAGCCTCGTATATGTAATTGCGAGTCCTTTCATGTAAAATAAAGCACGTATGTTCTGTAAATGTAAAACACATTGTGATCTTTGCTTCAAATACTGTGTGACTATTTTATGGTTCTGTCCCAATACCATCGTTCTGCTTAAAAAAAATGAAACACTACCTACAGTAAAAGCAACAGTTTTTATGAAAGCTAAAAAACAGCTCAGTAAATAAAACAAACTGTAGTGGTTATAACATATAAGAGGTTTGAACTGTACTGGTTATAACATAAGCGATTTGCTTTTTTTCCCCCTCCATCAAACTGATGGCTTTATTCATTCAGTGAAATTATTTCAAACGAACACGACACCCTTAACATCGGCCCAGTACGGTGTCGGCCATAAAATCTTCCTCTAATGATTAACAGAGTGTAATATTTCTAAACAAAGCACACCTGCTCTTGCTTCCTGTAATAAACACAATACTGTCATTTCATATTCATGATTACTGGATTTCGTATCCCTGAGTTAACCCAGACTTGCAAACACTGAGACTTCCCTGGACTGAGTATAATTAAGAGTGGTACAGTAGGAGAGAGCATCAGCATATGGCAGTGCTCAGTGAGTGCAGCAGATTAAGTAGCTCAGGATCACACGTATGATAAAAACGTGTCACACCATGCACCACACCTCAACACAGGCCATTTTAAGCAAGGAATAAAATGGAGGAGTGGATTATCTCTCACACTAACGGCATGTCCCAGTGTTCTATTCCTCTTATACCTCTTAATAATGTAAAGCGGTTAGTTCCTGTTTTTACTCCTGTGTCTTTCTGTCTCTTTTAATAATATATGGAATTAAATAAGTGTCAGAAGCAATACTACAAAGAATCTGCGGTTTGTTACTGAGCAACTGAAAAAAATTTAAATCCTCAAAAAAAAAGGCTTTCTTCCTGTGGTGGAGGATTTGTGTGGTTACGAAGCGCTGAGAGCGCAGAGTCTCCTGTCAGAAATGACTAAACTTTCGGTTTATATATTTATTACTAGGTGTAGATCATGTAGAGCGATATTACTAAAGTGGCCTTCACACTGCACACAATAAACGGAAACGACTGACAGTCACAGAGAATGTGCAATATGATTGTGTAGACGTCAACATGGGAGAGAAGCCAATTCTCGCGGTCTTAGAAAACCCATTACAATATGATCCAACTCTCGAATCATACAGAGATGTTTACAGGAAAAATGAAGCTTGGAAGCGAGTTGCCGAGATTGTCGGTCTTTCGGGTGTGTTGTATTTGCAAAATGTGCTAAATGTTTGCAAACTTACTGTAATTAGAGCCTGTATTCTCCCCCCATTTATCATGGTGAATGAATTAATTAATTATTGAAGGAGTACAAACAATCAATGCAACAATAAATCCAGAAAGACCGCAAATGATTTTTGAGGAAACATGGACACAACATTAAAAACAATACAATCTAAATATTAATATTTTATTACTTTTTTATCAATAACAATGTATTTAAACCAATCTTTTGATAAAGTTTAAAAATGACTAAAGTTAATATTAAAAGTTAATACTTTTCAATAATTCTTATCCCCTCGTGCACACGAACCTAATTGGACAACATCACATCCGGTCGGCATATCAGATGTGGTGTAGTCGCACAAGTTAAAATTTTTTAACGGATCTGACGCTCAAAACGGATCCGAAAATTACGGATCCGCAGATGGTCGGCACCTTACGCAGCACCTTCGCGACTCTCCATAGGAAATGAACAACTTCCGGTTTATCGGCCGTCGTTTGTCGTGTGCAGTGTGAAGGCGGAGTGTATTACTGGAATCACAGCCATAGCTGCTATTATACAAAATTAATCAACATATGTTTAATCAGATGAATATTAACTAGCAAAAAGCTATACATTAAAATCACCATATCAGAGTGTGATGATACTTTAGTTAGTGTGATGTAGTCTTGTGCTTAAGGTGTGCCTTGATCCAGTACTTTTTCTGCTTGAAGTGAAATAGAAAGAACCATTTTTTGTGACTGAACATGATTAGAAGTATTACTCAACAATACAAACCTATTTTGAGATAAAGTTGACCAGAAAGGAAGTAAAGACTTCCCTGTTTGGTGGCTTAATGCCAGTTTTCAGCTGTATTCAGACAAGATCTTGTCATCTAAGCGTTATTCTAGCTCTTCACCAATTTGCAATGAATCACGTTGCATCACGTCTCGTCTCAGTGACTAGCGCAAATCAATGCTTGGCTTTAGAGACTCCTTGAATATACAGCGGTTGTTTGCTATTACACTGATTCTCTCCCTCCGTAATGACAAGGTCAAACAATGGCATGTACACCATGATCAGTATGGAGAGGACATTCATACCGAGTGTCTGTGAAATGCTATCCTGCTTCCTGGAAACCATAGAAACAACTACACTTGTTTGTTCACCTCAGTTTAAAAAAAATAAAATATTCGTTTAACTACTGAATCGAGCGAAGCTGCTTTGGTTACGGCTTTGTGGTGCAGGTAATCACCGGCTGGAACGGCATCAGGGGATATCCAATCAAATCAAAACAAAGTGAGAGAGTAGTGCTTATGTAACAGAGAGATTATGGGGCATTATCTATCCCTCACTGTTCAGCATTTATCTGAGAATCTGAGCAGCTGGCCACAAACTGCCAAACTGTAAAAACACTCACAATGTGTTGTATCACAAAACATTGTTTTCCCCCTTTTTCCTTCATTTCCCAACATCCTGTCTATTTACGATTACCGATCGGAAGGAGAAATGCACCGTGTTTACTTTGAGGTCTTGTGTAAATTGTACACATGTACTGTAGCAAAAACAAAGATATCTATGTTACGGTACATCTTTCATCCGTCAATAAAGATTTGCATATGTTAACCGAAACTACTCGAGACATTCCACCTCATCTTTTAATAAATAAATAAATTCATGTCAGCGGTGTAACAGGTTGTCAAATTAATATGAAGTACAGCAATATGATTACACAATGCCCACTGAAATGTCCAATGAAACCTCGCTCGTGCGCTTTTTTTTAATATTATTTTTAATAAGACCAAACAGAAACTACAGGTCTAGAGACAGGTTTTGTAGGAAAGGAAAAAAAGGGAAATGAACTTTGTGTTCGCTTGACAGGCTGCTCTGAGTGGGAACGCACAGTTTTGACAATTATGTGGGAAGACGACGTTGTGACGAGTGAAGGCCGTCCGCTTACACAAGTGGACACGAGATTAATATCAACCTAATTAGAAAGCAATCCCATTAGTGATGCACCAATAACATTTCCCACACTTTCCAAACAGCATCAGGACACATCCATCGACACATGGTGACCAGGAAATAACTGTGCAACCATGTGTATAATTACTTTTGGCCCCTAAACGTGTGTGGTTGACATGTTCCTGTATATCCACTGTATATTTAAGTTCCCGCTAGAACAATAAGCTGACAGTTACTTAACAGTCACTAACTATATGTTCCTTTTCACTATCTGGTGTCACACAGATGAGGATAAGTTTCCTTCTGAGTCAGATTCCTCTTGTGATTCCTTCCAAATTTCTTCCCCTTGCCTGCGTCACCTCTGGCTTGCTCAATAGAGATAAAGTTACACGTTTAAATTTGATATCCTGAATTTATACATTTCTGTAAAGCTGCTAAAAAAGTGTGGAATGTTGGCTAATGCATGCACGCTCATTACTCACCACTTTGCTTACATAGCGGACGAGGGGCGGCGCTACCAGGCAGTGACGCCGGATGATAGCATTGTTTTCAAGATGTCTGACATGTACAAATGTCTATCAAATTAGATTTCTTTTTTTTACAGCATTTTTAAACTCCCCATATTCTGCTGAAGCTAGCGGAGTCATATTACGCGTGTTTGACGTCATCGGCTGTTAAAAGGATTATATTTCTGGTTAGTAAAATATTTTTAGTGCTCCATTTAAGATAATACTAACCTTCTAAATTTATACACTAGACACTCGAGTACATAGGCCATAGCGTAAGTGCATAGCGTGTAGTACATCACTTGGGACGCAGCTTAAGATTTAAATATACGTTTAAATTACAAACGTAGACAAACTTCAGCAACTCCGTCGTCTTCACCTCAGTCCGCTGTGGATAAATTCCAGATGGTAGTCTCTTCATTCTTCTACACTCAATTCTGTGGAATTTCGTGAATGCACGAAATATTATGCTATACATGTGAACCTGACAATAAAAGGGCAGAATTTGGATATACAGTAATACCTCGAGATACAAGTTTAATTCGTTCCGTGACCTTGCTCGTATCTCAAATTGCTCGTATCTCAAAGCAATTTTCCCCATTTAAATGAATTGAAATCCCATTAATCCGTTCCAGCTCGCAAAATTCCACTCCAGTTGTTTTATGTGTTTTGAATATGAAAAATGTTCAGTACCTGTATTTACAAACGACAAATATTGTATAAAAACATACAGTAATAAAAGAGAATGTTAAAAAAATAAACTGGTTTTACTTTACAGAAGATGAGCACGGAGGTTGAGGGAGGAATAAACAGGCAGAGGAGTTAGGAGGAATTACACTTTCACTTTCGGTCACTTACTCGCTACTGTACACTCTTAATGTTACTTTACGCTTAAATGGAACTTAACTAAACTTCACTAAAATTAATGAACTTAACTGAAATTCTCTTAACTGAACTTAATTGCTACAAATTCTGTTTTCTTTACATTAATTTTGCTTAATTTTCTTCATCGCTTTTGTCACTCTTTCCTCACTAACATCTGCCGGTCCTTTTAATAAAAACCCGTCCGGTCGGCATATCGGATGCGGTGTAGTCGCACAAGTTCAAATTTTTTAATGGATCCGACGCTCAAAACGGATCCAAAAAGTACAGATCCTCAGATGGTCGGCACCTCACGCAGCGCCTTTGCGACTCTCCATAGGAAATGAATGACCCTTTTTATCGGCCGTCGTTTGTCGTGTGCAGTGGAAAGGCGGCTTTAACCGAGTGAGATGCGGGAAGAGCACACATGGTTGTTGGGGATCTTTGTTTCGGTGGCGGCGGCTCGGATGCTCGTATCTCAAAAATTTGCTCGTATCTCAAAAAATTCATATGTCAAAGCACTTGTATCTTGAGGTATCACTGTATATATACACACCTGCTTTTTGGACATTTAGAAGTGACAAGTATTGCCACAGTGAGCTGTTTTACAGTAAACAGCTGAGCAGATAACGTGTTCCATATGTTCCGAGAAAAAGACAGCATCGACGTCATCTGGAGGCTCTTCCACAGCCCAGAGTGACCAGACAGGCCAAAGTTGGGTTGACTGATGTTTTTTTTTTTTTTCCCTGTTAAACCTTACAATTAAAGATTCCTCTTTTAGCATTTGTGGATGAAGGAATGAAATCAGTCAGTACAATTGTGTGCATTGAGTTAGAGACACTTACATGAGTATTATCAGTCAAACTTAATATTTCTGCATATGGATATCTGGACCATTTAAAACAAGTAAAATATACATGTTTAACAGATGACAAAGAATTGATTGCATTTATTCGAGATGAAGTTGAAACTCAATAACTGCAGGATCCTGGATTTGATTCTGAGGGTCAGGTTGCTGTCAGTGTTTCAATCTTTGTGCGTGTGTATGAATTTCCTACTGATACGCCAACTTCCTCTTATATAGGTATGTGGACTGACTACATTACATTGCCCTCTAGGAAGGTGTGTGTGCGCGCAATGTAATTGACTAGATTTCTGCCATGTAATTGACTAGATTTCACCCAGGTTGTATGCCTGAGGGTCCTGATTTATACAAAACAACAAAATCTGATAATCTAACAAATAATTCTGGAGTCATAGCTAGAGAATCTCGATAAGGTTGGATATTCTTCTAAACATGTGAAAGTCTACCAACCAGTCTACCATGTGAAAGTTGAGAGAGAGAAAGAGAGTGATGAGAGACACAGAGCGAGAGAGAGAGAGAGAGAGAGAGTTGAAGAGAGACAGAGATAGAGAGTTGAGAGAGAAACAAAGAGAGAGAGAGAGAGACAGAGAGAGACAGAGAAAGTTGAGAGAGACAGAAACAGAGAGAGAGAACGAAAAAGAGAGGGAGGGTTGAGAGAGACAGAGAGAGCGAGGGAGAGAGGAACCCGTACATTTGAGAGAGAAAGAAGGAGGGGGGGGGGCTACTCTTCTCCATACAATCGAATCTGTGAAACATCCTTACATCCAACTTTAACACTCCTTTCCTATAGCTCCACTTATCCCATGTACCATTAAGGAATTTGGCAGATGCCCTTATACAGAGCAACGTTGTGTCATTTTTTAAAACCGAGCAATTGAGGGTTAAGGGCCTTGCTCAGGGACCCAGCCTGGTGGACCTGGGATTTGAACTTGCAACCTTCTGATGGGTAATCCATCAACATCAATGACCGTAATCGATCAACATTTTGCCAACTATAGAGAGGGGCACAGTGTTGAAACACTCAGGAGCCATTAGACAAGTTTTAAAAGGAAGACATATTATATATATATATATATATATATACACACACACACACACACACACACACACACACACACACACACACACATACACAGTATATATATTTTACTGCTCTTTATTGTGGAGTCTCCTAAAATTCAGTCATCCTACTGAGTGTTGCGAGTGCAGCTGCTGGCCAACGGTTCCCGCACTGCTGGTATGATCATTATTACTACACTGTCCTGTAGTCTTCTTCAAATTCAAATGGTGGAAATGTTTATTTTCCTGTCTTTATTAAGCTCTGGATGATTCAGTTATTCATCATGACATTTTAAAATAGAAAACCGTGCACGAGGGAAAAAATCGATACGGCACACACCTGTTGCTTGTTACACAGAAAAATGGCAAAATAAACAACTTCCATTCAAGGCACAAAAGGTATTTGCCTTTTGTTGGAGAAAAGCAGCGCTCACAAAATTCCTTCCTGTAAGATCAGACAATGGTAAGACACTCTCGGATCAGACTTTGGTATCGTCAAGAGATGATTTGTTTATAAAGCAGTGACAATAATCTGATGCTTGGTATAAGGGGATTTTAAAATAAGCATTCAGGCAGGTCTCAGTGTAGTCAGACATGTCAGAGATTCCCATGTGAGATCGGTGTGCTTGTATGTTGCAGGAGGTGTGTGTAGACTTGCCCTCCGGCTGCTGCTCCAGATGCCTCACGTGTTTCTTTGATCCAGTCTCAAGTTGCTAGGCTGGGTTTTACTTCCAGGAAATAACCGGCATGCTAAGAAGACGAACTTGGGGTAGGGATGCCACTACGGAGAGACATGCTAGCTGCAAGACCCACTTCCAGAACTTCTATGAAGTATAAAAACTACATTTTCCACAGTTTTAAAAAGAAAAAAAGAAAAGATCCTCTGCGCTTGTGATGACAGACAGTGAGAGTATCAGGTTCGGTCGAGTCAGACGGGGCAGGCAAAGTAAACAATAAGGGAACGATGGAGAAGAGTTCAAACTTGAGCCATTAAACACAGCTGACCTCATGGCTCATGTTCAAAGAGGTTTCAATAGAAAAGATTTCTCTCTGCAGCTGGGGCTGTTAAAATAGGATATTCGGTATAAAACCTGAGCCAAGAAAGCTATATATCCGTCAAGGATTTTTAGCAGCGGTAGAATGCGCTAGCTTCTGTGGGCTGCTTTGTCACATATAGTTGAAATACAACACTGGTCGTGTGGGTGGGCAAGTTTTTTTTTTTTTAATTTGGAAAGCACTGCTTATTGGAAGGCATGACATTTTTCCTCACTCTTCCAGACTAATTCATTGTGGAATGAATTTGTTGCTCACTGGATTTTCTATACTTTTACATCCAGTAAGACAGTGTAGTATTCAACAAATATTCAACGTCGCTTTTTTTTTTTTTCCCCCTGGAGTAGAGGTCGTTTTCTCACCCGGCACTCTGTAACTTGCTCTCTGTTTCGATGAGCAACGGATATTGGCTCAAAACCAACAGCCTTATAAGGTTGTTCCTTCCCCCGCATGTGTTGTATTGATGCCAGGCACATTTCAAAAGCTGATCGGGTGCCAAGGGAAAGCAGGAAATCTGTCGTATATCTTGGAGATAAGGAATAGTCGGCATCTTGGGTACACAGACTACAAAGCACGGCTGTCACGGCTGTTTCCTGTGTATGCTCTCTAATAGCCTTATCTCCTATTGTCAACTTAACATATCAGAAAAGCATGCCCAAGCTGGCTGTATTTGTGTTCAAGTCACACATCCCAGTGATTCAACTACCTGAGTTCACGAGGACCTGTGTTCATGCCATTTCCTAATATAACAAGGTAAGGGAACTTACAGAAGTAATAATAGCTTCTCTCTTTTATTTTGAACAAGAAATGCTTATTCACCTACAAACAAGTGACCAACAAAATGAACACAAGCATCTTAGGACAAGTTTTACACTTCAGAAATGATATCAAATGAAATTAAAAGTGCTCAAAATACACAGCAGAGACAGGAGTAGACACATGAACCTGGTTTAGTTTATGGCAAGACAAAGAGCTCTTTCTCTTGAAACAAAGACAAAGTTAAGCTTTTGTGAAGTCTATTTGCCTTTCTAACCCCAACCCTGACAATTGTGTACCACATGGGCAGGCCCACCAGGAAGCCCACCCTCCAGCCACACGACTGATAATTGCTTACACATTCTGCTCTCAAAGCCACATTCATCACTGTCCTTACTGCAGGTCAAGCATGCTTAAGATATCTATCACTGCGTGTTCGAGTCCCACATATACTTTGTAGCATAAAACGTATCTAATGTAATCCCTAGGATCCCTTTTGTATTGTGGACAAGAGCGATGGAGTTTAACTTAGCACTTCTGTACTGTGCTCTTGCTTTTACTGGGTATTTCCCAGTAACATCTGAATAAAATAGAATTAACATCCTAGCAGCTTGCCTACATGTCAAGCTTCCTCTTCTGTCTATTAGAATTATCAGTATTTGTTTAAAAAAAATAAATAAATCAAGGGAACCAAATATCCCCATACATTCAAATCTTTGTAGGGATATTTTGTGTGAACATTCGGTTCCCATTAAGATCTAAAAATATACCCAGGCACACTTGCAGGTCAACGAGAACGGTAAAGGAATAGTAGGCGTAATTGGCCCTAAGCAAACTGCATTGGGTGTAGGGCTGTAGCTATCGAATATTTTACTGTAGTAGTCGAGTATTCTACCGAAAATGTTATCGATTGTTCGTTGTACCAGTTTACGTTATAATCTTCATCATGTATTTTTTTCTTCTCTCTCCCTCTCTCTCTATTTATTTTTCAAAACATGTAAGTGAGCATATTTAATACTACGCATGATTAATGATTCTGCTGTTATACAGAGGTCCATGTTATTTTCTAGTTGCTGCTCTCCCCGCTCTGTCCGTGCATGCGCATGAACAGAACCATACCGCCTGTATGCATATCATCTAATAAATGCTCATTTCACAAAGTGGTCCTGACTGAAATAAACTTTTATTTTTTAAATGCATAGTATGCATATTACCCATTGTTTCTCTGTCTGTACTTGTACTGTGAACAATGACAAAATTGACTGAGAAAAATTACAGTAAGTACATTTAAGTGCCAAACATTCTGGGCTTTAACTGAACCCTTTTCTGAGATGCAAAAACAAATGAATGAATAAATAAATACTGCCTTTAAGTCGTGCAACTTAACTTTCAAAACTAAATGATTCAAAATCTACAGCTCAGGCATAACATAAGCCTTTACTGTCTTCTTGGAATGCTTTGTGGTGTTTAAGGGGCAAAAACATGGACAGGAACTAGAGTCCATGCATGGTTTCACACCGAGTGCTTTAAGCATATTATATATATATATATATATATATATATATATATATATATATATATATATATATATATATATATATATATATATATATATATATAAACGAATATAAAAGTCTCTCAACGTGTGTGTGCTTTAAAAGGAGCATGTGATTGCAATGAAGAAAGGTACGCATATCAACATGCTCAGAACTGAGGCTTGCCCTGCGCTTTGAAGCAATGTTTCCTTTGGACATTTTCTGTCGTTTTCTCACATTTGTTTCTTCTCTTTGCTCAGTGCTAGCCCTCACGCGCCTGTGCCCTCAAATCAAAAGACCACCAACTCCTCGCGTCTCCTTCCGCTTTGATGTAAGCGCGTGGTCTCTCACACACACACACACACAAAATAATTGCACAAGAACTTGACGTGAGCTTTAAAGTGAATTAAACGAGGCTTCGACGCAGAGGAATTTGCCTCAAATAATTTTTGTAATCGAGTTACTCGAATTACTCGAGGAATCGTTTCAGCCCTAATTGGGTGTAATGTGCTCTGACATTGTCATAAACACAGCATGACCCCGTCACAGCAGGACAGCATGGCAGCTCACCGTGCTCACGATTACTTTAGGACAGGAAACATCTGAGCAGAGCGTCACAGTAAAATGCAGGTCAGCGTGTAAATTCGGGACAATACACACTGCTCTGCAAGTCCATCAGTCATTACATACGATTGTATTGTTCCTGTTGTCTCAGTGGCGCAGTCCTGTACTAACAGTGTGAAGATAATAATATGGCTGCCTTTTATTGCTGGTGCTAAATCCAAACTGGAGTAAAACACAGATGCTCGTTGTCATGATGAAGGCAAAGCTAAAGTCCTGTAGTCCTGTTGTGTCAGCGATCTTCTGAGTGCCATGGAAAGGCATGAAAGTCATGTTTGTGTCCGGCTGGGACCTTAGATGCTACAAGTCGGATGTGGAAACTGAACATGTCTAGATGAAAAATAAATCAGCGCTGGGAAATTGAAACAAAAGTTTATGTGGAATTGAATAAAGCTCCCGAGTCAGCGAGACTCTTCAAAGCTACTGCACGGTAAATAGATTTATAATGCAGTAGAGTTGTGAACTTGTTAAACAAATAAGAAGCACTTTCATGATCATCATGTCGTTATCAGTCTAAACGCTAATTAGGTTTAATTAAAAAGCCTGGAATCCGTTTGATAGATTTGCGCTACAAGCGCAATACTAATGACGGTGGAAACAAACCTGTTCCACTACAAACAGAGAGGTTTTCTCCATATCAGACTGTGGCTCTATAAAACGAAATGTCTCTTTCCAGGTCACTGCTTACACGTTCGGCTGCTTCCGAAGCTCCGTGGATAGAATTATAGCTGTGAACTTCTTGGATGTGGCTTTAACCTAGACTTTAAAAAATGGTCATAAACCGAACGTGAAAAGCCTATTACACAGCACGTCTTAAACTTTCACAAGCTGGTGAGTATGTAACAGATGTGTTTTATGAGCTTGCCCGTTGGGCCCAAGGCAACGGTGGCACTCAGCCATAGTGCCCTCCCTGGTCTGACACACATATCACTCAGTTTGATTAAGGAGGAGCGGATGATGCGATCGGATATCTTGCACTGCATCGTCATCACCACTTAAAGCTGGATAGGCAATCCCATGTAGTGCCAAAGTCTGGATTTGTGCCAGCAACCTCATAGCTGTTTAATAACCCTGTTTTTATTGAGCTAACGGCCAACTAAAAACAGAATGACACTGACGGTTATGTAAAGCGTTCTCTGATTTTTCCCCATTGAAAAAAAAAGACTTTACAGAGAACTACATAGAAACACTTTCGGAAGAGTGAAAACGACTTGTAAATTGCTATAAAATGCCATTTTTTTGGGCTTTCTTTGACTTTTTTTTTTTTTAAAAGAACAAACTCATAGAATTCTTCTTACAGAAAACAATACCTTTCTACTTTTTTTTTTATCTTTCACCTGCTCAAACCTAGAGAAACTGCCACCAATGACTGGGAAGCAAGAGAACAAACCTACAGTAGTCATGCTTTCTGGATAGGATGGACAACATGCTCTCTCTCCTATGTGTCAGTCAGAGCATTATTAACCATCCATGGGCATCTGTGAGATCATTCTATTCAAGTTTATTTGTATAGCGCTTTTTACAATGGGCTTCGTCTCAAAGCAGCTTTACAGAACATAAACATAGAACAGAAGTTAAACATAAGGAGAAAAAAGAATTAATATAGTAAAAAATTAAGATATATATAGTTCACAGTGTGTATGTATGTATGTAGGTATGTATGTATATGTATTTATCCCCAGTGAGCAAGTCTGAGGTGACTCAGGCAGCAGTGGCAAGGAAAAACTCCCTTAAATTGGTAAGGAAGAAACCTTGAGAGGAACCGGACTCTAAGGGGAACCCATCCTCATATGGGTGGAACTGGGGGTGAGATTACAAATATACAGTCAAGTGTTGAATTGGTGTAAAGATCACATGGAGTTCAGATCTCCTCTTGGTATCAGAGTCCAACTGGAGCTGGTAGATCTGTAGATGTCTCAGGATTTTCATAGAGTCAGCCTCATCTCAGTGGAGGTCCAAAATCTTCATTGCACGGAAGACGATAGATCATGTACTGTATGTAGAAGGACAGTCATAATCATTAGCAAACGGCCTAATTAGCAGTTTGATACACTTCGATTCTGAGTGTGTCTGCTGGTATTTCTGGCTCAATTGTTTGACAGAAGAAAATAAAACCTCATTCCTTCCAGCACAGAAAGTGTTATTTCCTTTTATTCACCCACATAAAAAAGGAATTATGTCTGTCTTCCATTCCCTACCAAGTCATGCATGAAGCTCTGTGGCTGACCACAAACAGAAACAACGTCTACGAATGACTGACCTCCTCGCCACGTAATAGTGGGTCAAAGAAAATGGTGGGTGGGGTGACTGTGACCCAAGTGTCTATCTCCTAGGAGAAGTCTTTAATACTGCCTTTCCGAATCTAAATCACTTTCATCTGATGTAATAAGGTCTCGGACCAAGCTGCTACTCGGTTTGTCAAACACATAAGTAGAAGTGTCTGGCCGGGCGTTAAACAATCCTCTCAGCATAACAGCTTAAATGCTGTACAGGGTCATTTCAGTCTGTCTTTCATTCGGAGATGGTTGTTGGGAAGTACCGAAAGTAAAAGCATAAGCAAAGAAGACTATGTTTTATTGGCAACATGAGCTGTAATTGTTTTAGTCTTCAAAAAGTGATAAAAGTAACTAACTTGTCTTGTGGTTGACTATAAACCATTAAAAAGCATTCACTAATAAAGTAGAATACACAAGAGGAATAAAACAATTCAGGACTGGAAAATAGTCATCTTCAGATTACTGGTTACTTTCCTACAACATCCTGTGCCATCATTTTTAACCCTTACTAATATACATCACCTGTAGTGTGCTGTAAATGAGACATTTTATTAATAATTTAACAACAAGCCTAAAGATGGAATAAGCGCTGAGAACGTCTTCGTGCAATATTCACGAGCAGGCCATCCTGTTCATTTGTAGGCCCATTCACATGTTTTAACTTGCATACTATGCATACGTAGCATGTACTGTTTACACTTGAGAACTTTAACAATTGTGTTGTCAATTGTTTATGTTCCAGAAAAATAAAAAGGACTTGAACTAAAAGCCAAAATTAAAATCTAGCTGATCTGCTTGGACGGAACAGAGACATAATGACCTGTGTCATTCCTGCATCACTATAAAACGGGAGCAAAATTTTACAGTGAACATTGTTTTGTTCACTCTGTGGGGAAAAAACAGGTACAGTAATACCTCGAGATACGAGTTTAATTCGTTCCGTGACCTTGCTCGTATCTCAAAGCAATTTTCCCCATTTAAATGAATTGAAATCCCATTAATCTGTTCCAGCTCGCAAAATTCCACTCCAGTTGTTTTATTATTTACAGTAATAAAAGAGAATGTTAAAAAAATAAACTGGTTTTACTTTACAGAAGATGCGTACGGAGGTTGAGGGAGGAATAAACAGGCGGAGGAGTTAGGAGGAATTACACTTTCACTTTCGGTGACTTACTCGTTACTGTACGCTCTTAATGTTGCTTTACACTTAAATGGAACTTAACTAAACTTCACTAAAATTAACAAACTTAACTGAAATTCTCTTAACTGAACTTAATTGCTACAATTTCTGTTTTCTTTACATTAATTTTGCTTAATTTTCTTCATCGCTTTTCTCTTCAATTGTTTTATGTCTTTTTTGTCACTCTTTCCTCACCAACATCTGCCGGTCGTTTTAATAAAAACCTGTCTGGTCAGCATATCGGATGCGGTGTAGTCGCACAAGTTCAAATTTAACAAATCCAACGCACGCTCAAAACGGATCCGAAAATGACAGATCCACAGATGGTCGGCACCTCACGCAGCCCCTTTGCGACTCTCCATAGGAAATGAATGACTTCCTTTTTATCGGCCCTCGTTTGTTGATTTGGTCGAATCACTGCTCGTATCTCAAAGGTATCTCGAGGTATCACTGTACTACTAAATAAACAAGTACTGTTTCTAAGTCCATAAGCAAAATAAAAAAACAAAAACTTTAAACACAAACAAAAAAATACTCCCATTTGCAACTTAATTTCAGATTAGCAAAGCAACATTAACCAAATAAAGCAACAACAAATATTTTACTAGGTTAAATGTAACAAGATACCAACATGTTTTCCCTAGGTTAAGTGTGCGTTCCACAAATGTTGGTCAAGCTGAAATGTGTAGAGCCCGGTCAATTCGTAAGCGGTCAGGATACGTTTCATATATCATGAAGGTAGTAATATAGCAGCTGCAAATCTATAGTTTGTAACACTAGATTGAGAAACATGCAAAGAGATACATGTTCATCTGTCAGATATGTGATATGAGATCCGTTCGTCTCGGCTCTCTTCCAGGAATCTCACAGCACCTGCATGACCATCGCTGAGTCTATTCTCGACTTGGAATATTCCAGTTTGAATTCCAAGAACGTAGAGTGATATCGAATCCCGTGCAGAAAATGAGCTTTACCTTCTTTTCCCAAATGACAACGCGAACCGCTAGGAGAAGCAGAGTAAAAACATGGCTTCACATGTCTGAAAGGTGCTGAATAGGCACTCATCAGCTGAAAGGCTTCAAAAACTCGCCTCGGTTCGTCCCCCATTCTTTAGACAAAAGTGAAAAGAGCCATGAAATGGAAATGGCCGCATGCATGTCTGGTTGCCTGGGTGAATTACTGATAGCATCAGACAAGGTTTAGTCAGGATCTTTACAAAGGATTTCACACACAAAAGCAGGATGGTTTTAGAGTGGGAACAGCTATGTTTCGCCCAGTTTAACTCTTTTGCATTTTCAGAACTATCTGGAAACATTAAAAAGAGGGAAAATATATCTCCAGCATGCTGAAGACACATCGAGTCAGACACAGAAGCGGTGACCTCGTTTAAACGCCTATAGACCATTGGCAACCCCGCTACCCATAATTACCGCTAATCACTTCACCTCTGACCCCTGTAACTGCTTCCTATCAGTCTGTGTTGCTGACACAGTGAAGCAGTAAGGGATGAAACGTTCTATTGACTCACTGCTCCAAACTAAACAGCACTAACTCTATTACTCTCACAAAGACTGACCTCAGTGATTTCAGCTCTTGTGAACGGTGTAGGCAATACTGACTGTTCTTTTGTTACCGAGCTGAAAGGCGCTGTATTGATAATATAGTCCACATGTGGAAAGAGCCCAACAGAAGAGATCGTGCTATCCGATATTACACATTTCTTCCATGCTGAAACCTTAAACCGTCCCTGTTCAATAAAACTCGGTCACTGATAACCTTCTCTCTTCTCTCAAATAACTGATGACGCCTTGGCAGATATATAAATAGCTCACATCTAAGCATAAACTTCAGGTAAACTTCAGGGAAGCCATCGACATTTGCTTCTGTCTGGAAATTTACAGTGGCTTGTGCGCTATCCGGATTAAAGGGACGACGTGTATACGTTGATAGGTAGCAGTAACTCCCTGCATGTGACAACAATCTCTAGTGTTCTTGACATGTCTGGGCAACAGGGCGGATGTAAGCGCTTCCTTATAAAAACATCCAAACCCACCTAACTCGAGCAAAATAAGTAATAAAGATGTGTTTGGTGCAACAAGAAGACAGTGCAACACCTAAAGATCACCAGGTGAAACATGGTAATGGCAGAATTGTGTACATCTTCCAGTACAACAACAACGCATAATACAAATCAAAGTGAACATCAGAATAACTTAAAGGTATGGTCTGATTTTTGAGAAATGCTTCAGAAAACTGAGTTGGGCCAAATAATAAACAAAAATCAAAACAAACATGTAGCCAATGAGCAGAAAGGGGCGTGTCTTGTCATTATGGCCAGAGAGTGTGTTCAGTGCGCATGTGTGACATTAGCAGAAAGCAGTTTTAAGATAAGGCAAGAAGTAGGACGTGTTAATATAGGATCAGCTTTCCAGCACTGGAGAGAACTGAAGGAGCAGGAAGTTGGCGCATATTCACAGGTTGGAGTTTCCCGAGTCAATAACTCCTGAGCTAAATGCTGTTACTACACAAATAACACCTCTTTTCTATCGTAGTAATGTAGAGAGGCAGCTACAACCGCGTTTTGTGTAGTAACAGCGTTTAGCTCAGGAGTTACTGACTCGGGAAACTCTAAGCTGTGAATATGCGCCAACTTTACTTAAGACGCCGAGACGCCTTTTTCCTTCTCGATAGGTGAGTAACGACGTTGGTTTTGCTTTGTTACACAGAACTAATATATGCCTTTGTCCTTTGCATGATTATGCTTGTGTGTCATTTTTGCTTGTTTGTTTATCTGCAATCGTATTGTTCTTCCCTTCAGCTATGATAAACACACATTTCTTTCCATTAGTTGCCTGGGTAATGTATGTATGTGTGGGCGGAGCTATCAATACAGGAGTGGGACCCATTTGGATTAGGGGCGTGTTTGTTTTGGTGATTTCAAATGTCAACATTGGCTTTCAAAAATCGGAGACCCTGCCTTTAATGACCATTAAGCGATGTAAATGAAAAAGTTAGTAACCATTTTAATCTTACCTTTAAGGAAAGGTTTTCATGTGGTTTAGTAAGGATGGAAAAATTCCTGATGTCCCACTCAAAACGTAGTGAAAGCAGGGATGTTCATAGCTGCAAGCAAGAACACAGAGGTAATGTTCAGACTTGTGAAGCTCGTCCATAGCTCAGGTATGGCCTATGAACATGTTATAGGTATGTTTCATACAGAGATATATCATTTTATCTCAAAATCTCTGCCGGTTGCCAGGAGGTTAAAATGTGGGCTTGGACTGAGGTTTTAATACAGATTATAATCATAAACTAACAACAAAAAAAATAATTAACACAGAAATGGCTACAGGGAAACAAAATAAATGCAAAGTTCATCCCAGTCTCTTGAGATTGACCTCTGCTGAGGTCGATTTACATACATAATAAAATAACAGTGATTTCATGCATGATCGTCCCAAGATGACATCATTCACCCCAGAGGAAGTTTCACCAAATATTAATAGTGGAGGTTTTTATTTATCATCATCAGTGCGTGCATATTAAAGATGCCTTCATCATATAGTATACTGTCCCAGCACTATACTGTCGTACCTCTCACCTGTAATTTGCATCCGTTCAGAAAATGAATAACTACTGTACATTGCAGCAGCTTCCCTGATGCTCATGTTTATTCTCCTGCATTATAATGCACTTGAAACGCATGGTTAGCTTTAGTATTGTTCAGTTTAACGATTACCTTTTACTATAATCAAAATATAGCTGATGTAATAGCAGTAAAGTGCTCCGGTTAAATCAGACATTACAATAAGGCATTAACCAATGTGAAGTCAAGGAGAGACATAACGCCATTGCTTAAAAACTGCCTTTTTATGGAGTTGTTTAATGGTGTGTGAATAATGTTGCAAAGGTTTTGGTGTTTTTTTGTTTTTTTTTTTACAATGTAAAAATAAGAAATAATTAAATTAACAGAAATTAAACACACGGTACATGTAAGCAATTTTTTTTTCACCGCGTCCATTAAAAAGCCCCGATATATGTATTATATTGATTCTTTACTGTCTAGGAATACTTTTGCTATTCTGCGAGTGGTTAAGATGGCATGTAAGGGTCTACATAGCTTTCCATTATCAAAGAGCAGCTTACAGAATCATTAGACAGGACTAATGTGCTACTCATTACATATTAACACCGCTCAATGCAGTTAGGGTAGAGACACAGTTAAAATGTCTCATGGTGCCCATGGAGAGCTAGTACAGTCAAGCACTAGCTCCAGACATTTACAGGTCTTACACTCTGAGAGGTTCTGGTAAGACAAAACCCACAATGATCCATTTCAGACTGCGCTATAGGTATGCAAACCGTACACCTGTCCTGGTGTGTGTCCTGTTGTCACCAGGAAAAACAAATCAAGAAAAGAAAAGAAAAGTCTAAGATGATATTTTAGAGGGCCCCTTTTACTCATTTTAATTGTCAACGCTCTGTTATTTGTCACAGCTGAATGAGAGTCCCCTCCGCATCCTGCTCTCTTTGCACAGTGTGAAGGAATCCTGACGTTGTGCTAATTAAATAGGGAGCCTTGCAATATTTTTAGCTGGAGCAGCCTTGATACAGCTGCACGCCTTTAATCTGGGTGCACGAACAGTGTGAGAAACTCTCGTTAGGTGCCCTTGCTTCAGTGTGCTCACACAATGCCATGCCTGTCTCTGGCCTCCTGAGTGGCGGCTTTGTGGATGATGCTCTGTGCAATGAAACCAGCAGCTCCAGGCACGCTGCCTGAGGCACTGATGCGGTTTCGGTCCCAGCCAAGCGACTCCTAAAAATATATCGGCAGTCTTTCCCACTGTCTTATTCTTTCTTCCTTTTTTTAAACCCCATACCACTTCTTCCTTCTCTTTTTCTCCTCATCCTTCCCTTTTTCACTTACATAATACGGTGAAGCATGAACTGTCGTAAATGACACAGACATTGGGTAGCGATTGGTAGGGACTGGTACAGATTTAGATGCTGGAAGAAAGAGATTTTATCTTTCTGGCACTCATATGCTTCAGAGAAGTGAAAAAGGGCCTGCATGTGCTATGTCAAGAAAGCGTGACAAGGGAATAATCCAAGCTTTTACAAAGAGCCCACATGTGGCTGACCATGAACACTCCTCATAAGTTTAGACAATGCTTATAAGATCCTGCTGCATACTAAAAAAACACATACAACTGAGCTTCACACCTTAATTAATGATTTATTTCAGCTAATGTTAATGGTAAGATATTGTGTAATAAACCAGGATGATGTAAGTGTAAACTTTTCCTGTTTATCCACATTTGATCTAAAGTCGTTTCACTAAGCGTTTTCAAGACCTCTCGTGTACTGTAGCGTCGTCTACCATTCAGAGACCTTAAAACCTTTGTCCAAATTCCGGTTCATAAATCAAAATGTACTGATCTGTACGTCTGTTCGAGTACTAAAAGCTCCGGACACTGTAAAAACTCCCATTGTGTCTGTATTTCCTTTGTTATTTTAGCGTCTGGAGGCTCTCTGGAACGGCTGGCAGACGGATCCAGAACGAGAGTCTAAGCCTGAGAACGAGCTCTATAGGCAGGCAGGAGCACAAATAAAATCATTAACTAGGCTTCTCAAGCCCTGCTAATGTGTGTAAAGACATTTTATGGAGTCGTGAACAACAGGCGACTAAAAAATAAATAGGCTCAGGTCAAAAGATGGGATGCTAGATAACTAAACTAAAAAGCATATCGTTGTTTGGAACCTGTCAGGATTTGTACTACTCGGGGCACAGGACGGAACTCATGAAACTCGCTGACTGAACAGACCTCTGTGTGAACTCGGAGATGATTGGTTAAAAAAACCCTACCAATTAAATCATTATCAGAACTGTGATATAATTCCATTACTCCCATCTGTCACAAGTGCTCCTTCTCTGTGGCTTTAACTGGCTGAAGCACAACCATCTGAAACCAATGAAAGCAGCCTGCAGAGCGCCGTACCATTAAGAGCCGACCACATCACTTGCATTGCACAGAACAATGGGTGAGAGGGTGGTCCAGATAAATACAGAGCACTGTTTCAGGTTAAGCTGGCCTGAAAAATGCAGAGGAGGGGTTGGCTAAACTGTTCCACTGAGTGCATGTTACCACTAACCCACTAGCGCTGTTGAAAGATGAAAGACTCGGGTAGCGACTATTTTGGAGATTGAAAATGCACCCCTAAATTTGGAACCGTCTGGACAACTCAGCCAAGCCAGCATTAGCTAGTGCTTATGGTGCACTTTCAATTTTATTCTTTTCCAAGATCTTTTCTTTCTTTTCTCTTCAATGTTTAATTTTCCAAATGCTGTCTATTGCCTGTGACACACATTGGACATATTGAATACAACAAAATCTAATAAATAAATAAATAAATGCTCGGTCATAATGAGGCGGCATGTGAAAAACCAATAAAGAGAAAACGGCAGACATTGAAACAGACATCCAATATGAGTCTGCTGCATGAATATTCCTGTAAGTGACACTGACAATTCAACACATTAATCAGAGCACGGTTAGTTTAACGCTACACTTCCGATCTCATTAATTATCGCCTTATAAAATGTTCCAGCAAACAAATTATGCTTTTTTTTTTTTTTTTAAATATCATACTCCGAAGTTAAATTATGTGCATATTTTATGAAGCCATTAGAAACCATATTAAAGTCATAAAAAGTGTGCGTTGAATCAGAGCTCTT
Organism: Tachysurus fulvidraco; assembly: GCF_022655615.1. NCBI lineage: Eukaryota > Metazoa > Chordata > Actinopteri > Siluriformes > Bagridae > Tachysurus > Tachysurus fulvidraco. The sequence continues at coordinate 26,089,992 of NC_062518.1, read as the reverse complement.
TTCTCCTGGAGTCAGTTGACTGAATTAGCTCTTGTAAAGATCACATGACCGTGGAATCAATGCTAAGCTTGAACATTCATGTGCAACATTTCGAGTCCACTGTAAATCTTTATTTTATCCAAAAAATCTTCGAGACAAGCAAACTTTTTGTACATACACTTTGTTAAATCCTATGGCCCTGAGATGTTAAATACAAACGCACAGCTTGACGGCTTATCCGAAAGAATACGACGTCCTCGTTCTAACGGACTCGCACGCAGGAAGTTAAGCACTTCCACTTTCAAGTGGATCTCCTCCCTTCAAGAACATGTGAATATTACACAAAGGAACTGCGCTGTGTCTGAACAGACGATCTCTCCATAGGGGTGAGGGGTCATGAACACGAGCTTTATGGTCTGCATTACCTATAATCTCCCTTATGTCCTTCCACCACAAGTGGGACTGAAATCGCTTTCCCAACTCTACTATATTCAAAGAGCAGCCTGAAGAAATGGCTGATTAGCAAAGCCCTGTGACCTCTTTAGTGTACCACTGATAGAAAGCATGCTTGCCCGGTCCAGATGGACCAGCATGAAGAGCTCATCCTTGTCACCACGGTAAGCATATCCTGCAGCTCTGCACAGAGCTTAAGAGTCATGACGAAGAACGAGATGCACAGAGTGATAGAAACTCACCTCCGTTCATCCTGAACTCTTGCAAAGAAGCAGAAATGCTACTGAGAATGCAATGCCTGGGCAAAACTCATTTAGTTTTCCTAAAAAATCCCTAATAGCCGGATCTTGTCAAGGTTAAAAAGGCAAGCATTAAGAATGTTTTGGGTGGGGATAGTTGAGTGCCATCTTAAGTGAGTCACTGCTGGGAAATCTTTGTATACATTGGTAAACTTTTGATCAGGAAGGCCATCATAATCCACATGTAATCCTCACCCCAGGTGTTTTCAGATGCCTGAGTCTCTCTTTAGAGACTCTACTCTCAGAGCACTCTGGGAACCAAGCCCAGACCTCCCAGCTGACAGGACAGGAAACAACCGAGTCCGTCTGTCATGAGGATAACCCTGAACTCCAACAGGAGCAGGGAAAGAGGCCTGCTGAGAGGGCCACTGGTATGAGTGTAGCAGGAAAAGCAAAAGGTGGAAGAAATGGCAGCTTTACGCCAAAACTCGCTTTCTCAGCTTTAGATTATCCGGTCGAGATCAGTCCCGGATATGCAGAAAAAACAGTAAAAAGGAAACAACAACAACAAAAAAAAAACGGAATACACTCACTGTGGGTTTGAGGATTACATAAGAGGTGGAGCAGCAGACTGTTGAAGCTCGACCGTTACACAGGGCCAGGAGGTGCTCATGCTGAAGCAACGATAAAGCCCGCAAGCTGTCAAACAGTCATTCATTCAGGCTCCTGTACGCTTGCATTACGCAATGCCGAACAAGGCACACCCTTAGTCAACTCGTACTTTGTTGGATTGTGAGAAATAAAAAAAAATTTAAAAAAAAAAAAAAAAACTGCCAAGAAGATTCCTATTCCCATGTGAACTCACTGACGGTAACATTTCTTTGCTTTAGGACAAAATGTTTCTCTTCTCTGTAATGCTGGGTCATGTTGATACACGCACAAACGTGAAAATGCTGAGGTGTCTACTGTGGAGACACATACCAGGATTCTGCATTCTTTCAACAAAGCTTCTATTACCCGACCCAACCATGAGTATTGTGTCATGGAGCGACAGAACAAAAAAAAACAACAAAAAAAAAACATGAAACCGCTCAGTGAAAAGTTTATATAGTAAGATAACGAGTGCAAAATGGAGTCAGGAGTCAGTCACGGATAGAGAATGCATTACAGAACAAAAATGATTGACTTCATTAAGATTCTCGTCTATTCTCACAAAGTGCTCCAAGGCTCCTCTTAGAGACTTGCACTTGACTTTGACAATAGCGTTAACAGTTACAGAAGGAAAATGATTAACCTTTCTTCCTCAAACCGTCTCGGAGTTTTTCTTTAGCACGTCAGGGACGAATATAAATATCATACGTTGTAATATCCCTGTAAAGCTTATACTTATAGCAACAACGTCTATTGGTTATAAGCTCCGTACAAATAAAGTTAAATTGAATTCTTAAGGTGATGGATAAGGAGAAGCACCGTCATAAACTCTTTTCTTTCTATAATAAATATGATGAAGAAGAAATCTCAGCTGCCCGGTGGACACGTAGATTCGACAAGCGGAATTCAACGTTTAAAAAAAAAAAAAACAACTAATTTCATATTTGTGCTGTTTAAAATGAAAGACCTTCATAATAATATGGCACACCTCGATACTGTTATTATAAAGCAAGCCTCTCGTGCTGGGGCATGATCTGGCTGTTGAAAGAGTGACTATTTTACTAGACGGGTTTATTAACTCTCATGGATGTGCAGCATGGAGAACTAATCAGAAAATAAAATGCAGTGCAAAGCAAGTTATATAACTCTACAGGTGAGGACTGAACACCTCACGCGTCTCGGAGCCAAAACGCTTAGCTAAAAGGATTTTTTTTGTTGAGGCTGAAAACATGATGTGCTACATCAGAAAGTTTGTTAGCAGAATTTATTTAATGATTATACTCGTATATTCGGTTTTCCTTATACCAGGGGTCGGCAACCTTAAACACTCAGAGCCATTTGGACCAGTTTCCCACAAAACCCATTTGACATCTAAAATGAAGATAACTGCATATATCGTTTTTTTACCTTTATGGAAAGTATAGAAAAAACTGTAGTGTGTTGCATTTATGAAATCAATGAACTGCTACCGAGTAAACAAATTTTTATTTCTGCAAGCAAACAAAAATATTTTGAAAAGTTTGAATTAACCTTAACAAAAAAGATGCTGGGTTGAAGTTTACTTTCAAATAAAATGTTCAATGTCTAATTGAGTTCTCTTCGTATTCGTGACATCAAAATGTTAACTAGCCGGCTGCAGCGAACCAAAAACGCGTCTGCTTCTGTGTCGGATTTCGCAAGCGACAAAATAATTAAACACGGTTTATTTTAATGTTACAAGAGCATCGTAATCTTAAATTTAACTTCTTTTTTTTAAACTAACTAAAATAAAATAAATTTAAATTAAATATTTATTTTCCAAATCTACAGGGAGCCGCAGCAGAGGGGTGAAAGAGCCACTTGCGGCTCCGGAGCGGCAGGTTGTCGACCCCCGGCTTAGACGATATAAATGCACTTGGCTAGCTAGCTCACTATACACACTTACTACATTACATTAGCTACTTCTTTTTAAGTCTGGATAATCAGGTTTCCTCATGATCAAACACTGGAACCGGGGCTTTTAGTTGCCTGGTGGGATAACTCGCAAATATATGATTTGATCAATAACAGATAATAGGGGTGTTTTATCTAATACCCCTTTAATAACAAGAGATCACTTGTGTCTAGCACCGGATCCAACTCGATCAAGTACACAACTGAATCTTTTTTTTTTTATTGTTGATATTCTTTCGCAACATACAGTAAAGCAAGGTCACAGTTCTGCATTTGCAATAGAACGTCTAACCGTCGGAGACAATAAAACACTACAAACAAAAGAATTACCCGAGTGAAATTAATGCTTAACACTTCCTTGGGAATGTAGCGTTTGTAAACAAGCACTTGTGAAAATTCCTGACTATCTGCGTTCTCAAGCCTCAACACAAACATTACAAGTGCTTCCTGAATATGCCCGTTGACCTTCAACCTATATTCAATAACCATTAATCTTTCCCTCTAGGCAAATTTCAAAGCACAGCTAATAAGTACTGAAAAAAAAGAAAAAGAAAAAAGCCGCTAGCGTATTTGAGCATTGGTATCTTAAGTAAACAGATATGACTTCTGAAGCTGGTTATTTCAACACTGCCGCCTGTCAAGCCGTTTGATGCGCACTTGATATTAACCACTGACTCACAGGAGGGAACAAGGACAATTCCACAATTTTCTCTACACAGGTTGTCTGGAGTTTGGACCAAGCCACAAAGCTCACACTTCACTGCATCCACAACTTCCCAGATTCCACCCAAATGTGTGTATTAATGTGTAATCCTGCTCCAAAGGACTTTTTTTTTTTTCAATATAACTGATTCATTTACAAATCATGTGCTCTGACATACACATACACATACAGTGTTTTACGGTAAACATCAGGCGCTCGGAGAAAGCAGCTGATGTTTACATGCACACTTTCTTCCTTCCTATTATAGTAACAATATGTTACTTATTGGAATTAATAAGCAAGCGTGCATGCGATTTTTTTTTCTAACGTCTGAAAAATTCTGCCTCCTTTTGACTCTCTTTTAAAAAGTATTATATTTTAATTCACATTAATGAACTCAAAATATTCTTGACAAAAAGCAAGGCTGCATCGTTCAGGCAAGAAAACCATGTAACCAGGGCTTACAGCCAGTGTCACTTAATATCGGAGAGTTCGATAACACCTAAGAAAGTGTGATTCACTCGGATTCAAATGTCTGATTGACTCATCTACCTATTTTATTCCGGGTCAGGGTGTGTGCTTATGACTATAGACTCAGTTATCCATATTTTTCACAGAGATAAAATGCTTAGAGCTTGCACACGGTGTGTGTTCAAGTCCTAACTAGAGTCAAGAAGAAAAATAAAATGTGTTACAGAATTGTCCTGGTTTCTGTTAGTGAAAATGAGTAGCAGGTGAAAGTCAGGTGTGAAAACTTATTCCTCAATCTCTCACCTGTTGGCCACTGAAGATTAACCACAAGGTAAATAAAAGTGGAAACTCCCGGTACGCTCTTGTACAGTGTGTACTGTTTAATTTTGCAGCTGTTTAGATCTTCAGATTAATAGTGGCTGAAAACTGGAGCCTGCTCCGTTTCATTATCTCGTGCCAAACACTTTCACGCTCCAGTCTCCCATGGCAACCGTGCCACACTTATCTGATTTGAGTTTGTGCTTTGAAAAGAAAAAAGAAAAAAAAAAACGAAATAACCAGGCAAACCACAAGCATGTGTTGTGGGGTTTTTTTTTGTTGTTGTTTTTTTTTAACCTCAAAAGCTGTGTTGTTATTTATAATGCGTAGTCAGCAAATGCGTATGAATGAATTTAGCCCTCGTTTTCGTCCCAGCGGCAGAACACCTGCTGATAACACATCTGTGTGAGAGAAAAAAAAAAAAAAAGATCCAGCAGTGTTTCCTTTTCTGTCTGCCAATGTGACCCACTTTCTTTCTAGGCATTTTCGACCTATCTTTAATCACACCTGCTTCTGCTGCAGCCCTGACTATGAGCGATGACTTGTGGCTTGTGGATGGTGGTGGCTGTGGAGTGTGTGACAGCAGGGCTGAAGTGACACGGCAACACCGTACCCCACTCGACCACATGGTGTCCTTAGTAAACCTTCAAGAAAGAACTTTGAGTGCACTTGGTAAGAACTCATACGTATGCTTTCTAGAAAAGACGGGTGCATCTATGTATTAATATACAATATTCCTTTTTATACAGCAGTTAGTGCTCTACTAACCTGATTGCTCCTGCAGCCTTCCAAGAGAGCTTCTATTTAGTATCAGCACACAGAGACAGTTCACAGTTAGCATCATTACACGTTTGAGTAGACTGCATAACATCAGTAAACGAGGCAAACAATACGTTTCCAGTAGTTTAAACTACTTTAACAAGAACTTACAAATGGACGTGAGCAAGCTACTGAGACAGCTGACTGGCTTGTGACGTTAGCGTTGATCCTTCAAGATCTATTTTCTTCTTTTTAGAGAAGTTAACAAAATTTGGTCATAACTCTGTACGACACGCCAGTTAGTCAATATTAATCCTGGGTTTTTGCCGTCGTCCCCCCCCAAAAAAAACAAAACAGTACAATACTGTTTTTGTTGCTTTGTACTTTTTTTTTTTAAATTATATTACTACAATCAATAACAATTTAACATTGCTCATTTCCTTATTTAATGCAATTGCTTTCATTACAAGGGAGACAAGAAAGATAAAAAGTAAAGTTACAAATGCTTCAGGACGGCCAACAATAAATCCGCCTGTAATACTGCTTAAGATTTGACATTTGGTTCTAGACACAGTCTCCATTTCATTCATTACTGACACGATCCTTCATGTACTTGTCAATATTAAATAACAAAAAGAAGTTTTTAAAAGTTTTAGATTTAAAAAAAAAAAAAGAAAAAAAAAGAAAAAGTGGTCCATCTTCAAACCTAAAATAATTAAATAATTTCTTTTAATATTGGGCGCGAGGCACGAATACACCTTTAGCTAACATCGTAAAGCACACACCATGCACACACACTTAAGGCCAATTTATTCTCGCCAATTTTACCGACATCCATGCTTTTTGGAGGTGGAAAGCCCCGGAGTAAACCCATACAGCTCCACAAGCAGAGTCATGCGAGAACATACTCAGATATATGTATGTATGTGGGCAGAAGGAGAAAGAAAGAGAGAGAGAGAGAGAGAGAGAGAGAGAGAGAGAGAGAGAGAGAGAGAGAGAGAGAGAGAGAGAGCTTGGCCACTTGTACAGATTTTGTGCCAGATTCCCAGCCTCTCCCTCTCAATTAACAAAGACACACGGTGCAAAGAAAACAAATGAAACATCACAGGCCCATTACTGAGAAGCTGCGCTAAACCCTCAGTCATCAGTCGGACATTGCCATGGCGACCACACATGTGCGCACACGCTCACACACACTTACACGTAGGCGCGCACACACAAACACACACACAGTCTATCCACAGAGCAGCTGGTGGACGGGAAACGGACTCTGTTAGAGTCAAGGGCCGTACGCCTGTCACAGCAAGTGAATAGAAGGAAATTTGTCGGCACTGGGAAACGAGAATCAATTGACTTTTATTCACGCACAACAACTCCTTGTATCGTGGCACTGGGTAGAGAACTGGTAGCAGCAAACTTTTTGTTGTGAGTTTCCAGCGTTGGCAATGCAGCTGTCAGATGTTTAGTCTCTTTCCTCTGTTTGTTATGCTTTCATAGCCGAGCGGGTCAGTATGGCCTAGTGTTAGAAAAACCTTCGTCAATACCTTAGAGAATGCAGAGTACAGCTAAAAGCCAGGTACAGCAAACTTTAGCCAGTTTTTGTGCCAACACAGTTATATTTTCCTGAACAGAGTTCTCATTTGTACCTTGAATAGAATGATATAGAAAACAAATGTACATTTTTATCAATATTTTCATCCGTTTTTTTTTTTTGTTTAACCCTACTCAGCTCATTTAGCCCTGACTTCCGCAGAGCAATCTGCTTAGCATAATAGCAACGCCAGTGTCCTTGTCTATAATTCAATTTATTCATTCATTCTTCAGTAACCACTTTATACTAGTCAGGACTATGAACTGCGAACACTCAGGAGCTAGTAAGGAATACACGCTTGTTTGGCTGCCAGGCCATAAAAGGACAACACACACATTCATTTCTACCAGCATGTTTTGAAGATTGAGGGAGAAAATCAGAGAACACAGAGGAAAGCAACGCAGATACACCCAGGCGATAACCTGAACACAGGATCTGTGGAATTGCCGTCTATACCATTAAGAGTTTTGCAATAGAACCAAGAACAAACCCAGGACTATGTACTCGTTTTGTGATCTTGTTTCTGGTATCGACCGTTACAGCGATTTGTTAGAGTTGCCAAGACGATTTGCCTTTAAATATTAAACTTGTATGTCTTAAAAAACTTAACATGTCTAAAAATCTGCTTTACGGGGTGCAACTGGGTGTGGAAGCAAGCAGAGCTGCTTTAAAGTTTTCCTTCAAGTAAGCATTTTCTTCTCCAAAAGTTAATCCTCTAACCCACAGGCCTGCAAGTGACAAATTCAAGCTGATTGAGGAGCAACTCAAAGAGCTGTCTCAGAGAAGAAGGCCCGGCCCTTTAATCCTCCCCGAGTGCTCTTTCCAGTGTGCTACGACAGCAGCAGCGTTTTCACTACTCGTAAAATGCTAAAGCGCGAACTCTGACGTTTAAACATGTTTCATTACAGAGACTTTCACTGCATGCTTTGTTAAAGCGGCTGTATGCCGAGGCTGTCTGGGCGGCGTGATCGAATTCATAAAATAACGTGATGAGCTGCAGGCATGAACCCAGTGACTCTTACACTGTCTGCCACATTTATGTCACAGCACAATCACTGGACAGCACACGCACAGAGAAACTGCCTGCCAACAAAGTGATAAATCTCCAAGATTACACATCGTGTGGCAGCCCGAAAGTCCAGCCATCGCAGCAGTTGAAAAGGATGCTATAAATTTCAAATTATTATAAAAAAAACTGGCTAGCACATGTCCAGATGGTTTTTCACCATTCCTACAAAGCAGGATGCTTGGAGCATTTCTTGGAGCAATGTGAGATGCTAGTCTTCCACAGTAGTTGTGTAGAGATGCATATAATGCTGAATCTTGTCTCAGCAGCTATTCATCACTCAGAATAACAGCTCACCCTTATGGTAATGAATACGGGGATGACATTTTTATTGAATGCCTGATCTTCCTCAGGGAAAGCAGAGCATTGTATTGGCACTTCTGTAAAGAGACTGCTCTTTGACAGAGTTAAGGCACTCACAACAGCAGGATAGAGGCTATCAGTCACTGTAAGCAGCTGTTAGATGGGCGTCTGACAGATTGATAATATAGCAAATGTGCAACTGTGAGTGTCACACCAAAGTGACCAGGCCAAAAAACAATGCATGGCCAAAATTTTCTGGACACCGATATTTAAGCCTTCCTCAAACTGCTTCCCAAAGTAAAACATTGTATTTACAATTTATATTGTAAATATAAAGGAGAAGGAGAAGAAAGATATTCCATCATCATAATGTCCCTGTTGTAAGAAATAAAAGAAATGTGTGTGAAAATAAAACGATGAGGATTCATTAAGATCTTAATGAAGAACAAGAAGTTTATTCCAGCATAGCAGAGCCAAAATACATGAAGTACATTGGGTTCGTCAGAGTCAATAAGAACCCAGAGCAAATCCTGCTCAAGCGTTATATACTGTACAGTTTTCCCCTTTGGTAATTTAAATGAGGTTCTGCTTTGAATATGTATTGAGTGTAAGAACTGAGTGTCTCCCAAATGGCTGGGCTACACCTTGTTGTCTAGCTGATTAACATTTAAAGACAATCATGGTCACATACACCTTGTCTTGGTATTGTTACAATTGTTATCAACCAAGTGGTCACTTTAAATGCTAATCGCAGACAATTTGTTCATGGTGATCCTCGATGTCCTGCTACCGCTCGCATATGAACGATTGAATCAAGTTTAGAGTCCTAAACATATTACCTTATGATACTTAAAACTTTTTAGGAATGAGCTCTTTTAGATGTGTATCTTGGAGTGGAATTTGGGTGCAATTTCTGTAATTTATCTGTAATTACACTGTGCACAGTGCAAGGTCAATGAAAACATAGGTTGCCAAGGTTGGTGTGGAAAAACTCATGGCCAGTACAATGCCACGGTCTCAGCTGTAACTGAACATTTTTGGAATAAACACTAAGGATGTCTGATCTTGCCTGATATCAATACTTGACCCTACTAACACATTTTGTGGCTAAATGGGCATCCATGCTCCAAAATCTAGTGGGAAGCCTTCCCAGAAGAGTGGCGATTATTATTAACTACTAAATCTGACCTGGGATTTTCAAAATGCACATACAAGTCTGATGATCAGGAGTTCACAATGTTTAACCATATAGTGTAAATATGTTACATTTATACTGTATAGTGCATGTGTCATTGCCAAAGCTGTGTCACAGTTTTTAGAAGAATAATTAACAAGATCTTTTTACAGCTGGTGGCAAGATCGCTGGTAAGTGAAATCTGCCACTCAAGCAGCAAATAAAAAAAATAGAAGAGAAAAAACTTGTGAAAAGTGGCACAAAAAACAAACAAACAATCAAACAGACAGACAGCATACTCTCAAACGGAAATAAAACCAAAATATCAGAAGGAAGGGTGTCAACAACCAACCACAGGATGTTTTTGTGGGATATGTAAAAGGCAACTGTGTGAGCAAGTTTGTGTTGGTTGTGTTGCTTCGGGGTTGAGGAGTTGTGTGAGGTGGGGTCCAGAGAAACAAGACCCATGTGCAACAACATGACACCAGCATGGTTTTGCTACAGCCTAACAAGCCAGAATCTATAGTCTGGTGCCTGGGCTCAGACTAGTCTAATCTTGCTTCCACATGTTTAAGTCAGAGTTGACAAATGGTGAAAAATAATGTTGCACGAAAATGAATTCAAACAGTTACAGATCATTTTAGATTTATCTGACAAAACAGACAATTGACCACAATAGATAAAGGAAAACTGACCTAAAGACAGCTCAACACTTCATGTGGCTTATCAGAAGGATGGGTGATATGGTTCATTCTAGGGCTTGGCGATAAAACGATAACGATATGTATCGCGATAGACACGTAATCGATATCAATCAAAAAGTGTGTTCATTAAATCGTTCGATATTTTTTATTCTTCGTCGGAAGAAAACAGAGGTTGGAAAGCAAGTTTGGTTGCATTAACAAAGGCGCTCACTCTCTGGTAACCTAGCAACGTAGGGAGTGGCACGTTAACAGCCAATCATGTAACAGTATCAAGTTTGGTTGCGCCATATTGTTGTCTCGCGCTGGTCTGCTGGATTCCTCTTCAGTAACCGGCGACTGATGAGCAGAAAATGAGCCGCAGCGAAATTGTAAACAAAAGAGGAAAATTCAGCTACTTTTTCACATTTCTGCAGGTTTCATATTTCAAACAATGTTATTGTACTGTGTCAGGTTTGTTTTTTATATTACAGATGTATCTCAGTCTACCTCAGTTTTATGTTTACAAAACACTGCACATATTTTAAAACACTTTATTCACCAGAAGGTGAACAGCTAGTGAATTTCCTAACACTAAACTTGCACTAAATTCTCAGGTTTCTTTATGTTTATATTTAACACTTTGCACTATTGCACTTTATTAAGCATTTCCTATATTTTCTTTCATTTTGCACCTTAAATGTTAAGAGATAATTGTTAAGTGTTCATTGTGACTTTAGACTCATGTTTACATATTAATTATTTGAGTTTTCCTGGTTGTTGACATTTCTGTCTTAATAACTGAAAGGATTATGATCAGAGGAAGGTTAAGTTTAATATAAAAATGTTTAAATGTAATAGATTTTTCTCCTGGTCCTTATTTTATATGAATCATAAAAATATCAATAATTATCGATATCGACCGATATGAAACACTGATATCGTGATACAGTTTCACATCCGGTATCCGAGTAACATCACATCCGGTATCCGAGTTACTATTTCAAGTAAGGATAGTTACAGTATGTCCACTCACTTGTCATTAATCTGTCAAGAATGCATCTTGTCTCCTCTCCTGTTTGTGGTTTTAATGAAGAGGAAATCAAGGAACATCCATAATTGTTGAGATGTCCGATATGGTATTAGGAAATGACATTCCTACACATGATGATGTTCTTTTAGGATCATTCAAACTAGACCTCTGACACAAACTCCAACATTAAGCTCTGTTTTGGCTGGGAGGAAAATCAGCACCTTTATGAACGACATTCAGAAAGGTCGTGAGCACACAGCACCTTACAAGGATGCTCTATGGTTGTTTCCTTGTAGAGCTGCATCAGGCACATTACACTAGATGAAGACACCGGGACGGGTTCAGTTCTCACAACTGGATCGAGAATGTCTGAGGATGCTGGAATCTGCAGCTGGGCATAGCCGAGTTAGAAAAGTGTAGGCGCAAACGTTGATAGATGACAAGCATCTGTAATCGACCAGGTATGGCAAAATTGGTACAGATTTGAGTTATTGGTTATCGACCAGAATTTATCTTTAGGGGGGAAAGAGCTATTAAATAAGCAACTAGTCAGAATCTTTCATGTGACTAAACATGGTTTCCAATGGAGCCTGATCCCATGGGAGCCAACCTTGGCAGTTTTTCCATGCAAGAGAAACTGGGTGGTAGAACAAGCCCGGGCATGCTCTTTCTTGTGTAACCGATCAGAATAACATTCTAACAAAGGGGACATGATGTGAAATGCAGGAGATATTCCAGTTACTATCAATCTACATATGACAATCTATAGATCCAGCAACCATCAGTCTACAGGTGGTATAATCCCGATCTGTTCGTTTAACTTCAACCTCTCACAGTCTCAAGTGCTGGAAAATATCGGATTCCTTTCCATGTAAAGCATGTTGCCGTGTGTTCGTTTAAATTTGTGAATTTGATGCTTTTTTCACTCCAAAGTGACACTAACATTTACATCTGCATGCAATAACTCTTAGGACACAGTGTACCAGTCAAGTTGGTCTATCAAGGATGCAAAAATTCAACCTTGACTGCAACTTCCATGTTTCCATGTTCTGCCTCAAGGCCATTCAAGGCCACCTCTCAAGGTTAACATCATCAAAGGAGACCTAGAACTGGTCTGAAATATTGTATCTAAAATCATAGCAACACAAATATTCTGTCTGAATGCATTTTTCCTGCTGTGTCTCAAGAACCCAGAGCCACGTCTGTAAAGTTTTCCCAACCACAGAACAATCCGTTTAATTCTCGTCCCTTTTCAGAATGCTACACACATGAATATGTAAAATATTTATCGTGGTACTCTGTTAAGTACTTTTCCTAAAAGATGATACAGAACCATTTTCCATGCCCTTGTTTTAGATTCCTTCTCACCAGAGCCTCCCTTTAAATTGGCTGTTCATAATTCATAGCATATTTGCTCCTGCTCATATACCACTGATGTTTGCTTTCCACTGCAGGGTTATATAATGCATGTGAGGGCCCTGGGTTTGGCCATTCTCCAACATAACACAGGCCTCTTTATACACTGCCTTTCTCTGTCTGCGCTCTCTCCACAGCTGCCTCCCTCATTTGCCCCCCTCCCAACAGCAGCTGACTCTCTGTGTGCCCCCTCAGCGTTCCTAATGAGCGGCTTTCGGAAAAGATTTGCTGCTCTCCCTGGCTTTCAGTGGCTTTCCTCACAAGCCATTTGTTTCTGTTTTCTTGGCGGCAGGAAAGTGCGAGTCCAGCTGACGCACACCTGCTTGGTGGCCGTGAACAGGACATCTTTAGAATCGGAAAAATTATAAAGCCCAGGCCAGAAGGGATAGAGCTCTTTTCAATCGATGCAAGGAATTTCTGGGATAAGTTCATTAAAGCCACCTGTTGTTCAATTCAATAACGGATGCGACTATTGGAAGCTGAAAGCATAATGAGTAAATAAACAAATAAATACAAACAAACAAAATTAAATAAATATACATAGAAGGGACAGCAGTCCATTCCCCAAATTTCATAAAGCTCACCTCACTAATAGCATTAATCAGATCCTTAGGAATCAATTTCCGATACACGTTCCAAAAACACTATATGGTCAGTTTCATTCACAATTAATAACCATCCACCTGTATTAATGTTTAAATATAACCTTTTTTTTTTTTAACTTTCAACTTTATTCTATTACAAACTCATTGAGTTTATTTTCTATTGACATTCGGTCAGGAAAAAAGCAATGATATAGTCAGTGAGATGACAGAATGATGTTATGTGCCTGAAATTGCTTACTTTCTTATAACAGCACAACCAAAAGTGATCTACATTCACAGCATTTGTCAGATGCCCTTATCCAGAGGTAAATACAAAAATACTTTAAAGCCTTGAAGCTAGTTCATTAGTTCATCAGACGGGATTAGTTTTACATGGAGATGTGGAGTAATGCAATTTTACCTCAGGACGTCTGTAATATTAATTGGCCAATTCGCACGGGACTAGACATCTCAGAAAAACTAGCGGAAGTAAGAGGGGTAACTCGCTTTACACACCACAGTAACCTCCTTGTCGTCATGTGTGTATGACGTTGCTTCCTGTTTCAAGTGCCCCCCATGCTTGCAAAACGCATCAAAAACTACTTTTAAACATGAATGACGGAATTTTACCGTCCATATTTACAGCGGGTCTATTCGGACGGGATTAGTATTACCTGAGGTCAATTTTCCGGACCTTTTTACAGAAGGTAAAAGTCGCTGTAATCTTTACTGACATTGTCCGTAATGATTACCGAGATGGCACATTCAGACAGGACTAAAATCACCGAGAAGCTCTGGTAATAATTACTTTACCCCCACGTAAAACTAATCCCGTCCAAATAGGGCTTAAGGATCCCATCAGTCTAAAACTATAGTGGGAGAAAATACAGCAAATACAATTTTTCTTTTTTTGTAAACGAACAGGAAAAAATAGGTGCTAATTTAAGTATTTCAGGTAGGTTTTCACCTGTTGTTTGAAGACGGACAGTGACTCAAGCTGTTCAGACATCTACAGAAAGTTCATTCCACCACATGGACACCAAATCTGAGAGAGCGGTGTATGGTGCAGTGTATGGCATGATTAGAGCTTTGAGGTAAAAGGGTGCTGGTCCATTTTTGGCTTTGTAGGCAAACATCATTGTTTGAAATCTGATGTGTGCAGCTTCCCGGAAGCCAATGGAGAGATCGCAGCAATGAAGTGGTGTGAGAAAACTTTGTTCTAATTTCTCTTTGGTCATACTTTCCATCAATTTATAAGGAACATTTATAACTATACTGCAAAAAGTTCACAATAATCAAAATTACACCATTTACCAAAGTTGGAAGCAGACAATTGTCTAGAATGTTTAGAATATTCCTTTATTGGAAATAAGATGCACAAACATGTTTCAGTGCCTTTTGGTGTGATAGAGTCTTCCTTGAAGAGTCCTGACCTACAAAACTGAACAAAATGGAACGCCAATCTATCACGCATCCAGTATGTTTGGTTATTAGATTAAAAAGCACACATGGTTGTAACACTTGGGGCCTTTTTACACCTGGTCACTTCATGTGTGAGCTATCTGATTTGTTAAAACTGTTCCATTTACATTAGGCCACATAAATGCGTCTCGGCGAATCGGATATCAATCTGCTCTTTCTACTCCCGCCCAAAATGCACATATTTTTTACCTCATTTGTGGGGTAATTGAAATGGAACACGCTTTGGTGTGAACAAGACGAAAAAAAACTTATGACGGTTATGCTACAAAAAATAGCATTTACTATTGTTGCATTTTTGCTAGGCAGCAGCAGTGCATTTTAAGACCCGACGAGACACCTGGGTGAAAGATCACTTGCGAGTGACGTACTTCCGTTTGGGAGGAGTATAGCACTGACGCATGTGGCTTGAACAACCACATTCATTTACACCTGTCCAGTTCCATCTGAAATGCGTCCCAGACCACCTCCTGAAGTGGTTCGAACGATCGGATTTATATCCGTCTCCAAACCGTTTCGGAGGGCATTTAGACCTGGTCTTTTTACCATCGGATAGCTCTCTGATCCCTGAAAACTCATGAAGTGACCAGGTGTAAAAAGCCCCTTAGGTGTCCACATAGGATTGTTAAAGAGTGTACATTCATGTTGTGGAACATGTTATTTCCTACCACCGATTATAGGACCTTTTTTTTTTTTTTTTGTAAACTGTTAAAAACCCCGCTTGCATCAATTTTCCAGGTTTTTTTTTTTTTTTTTTTTTTTTAAATCGTTAAAGAATAAAGCACATCTCAGGAACAAAATTATTGTGTCGCAGAAGAGTCATGTCTGATGTCTAAACAGTGAATTCATAAAAACCACAAAGGGTTTGAATTTTGAACGTTTTATTCACTCGTCCCACACTGGACAAGCTGAGCTGTTGTCCATATGTGCTTTCAGAGTCTGATTGATGAAGAGACCATCACAGGAGACCAATTCACCCTGTCACCTCCCCAGGACATCAACCACCAGAAGTGCAAACAATGTCTCTGTAAAAGCCTTCTTATTTAAAAAAACAAAACAAAACGCCCACACACAGACAGACACTAATAAAGACAGACACTAATAATCCTCATAAATCACTTTCCTAAATGAAAAGCTACGCGTAAAAGACCTACAATATGAGTGTCCCATGGAAACAAATTTCAACTTGCTTCCATGGTCAACTCGTAATTTGCATTCAGTTAGAGAAAATTTATTTGATTGAAAAACACACACACACACACACACACACACACACACACACACACACACACACACACACGAGAGAAAATGTGACAAGCACTTTATATAAAAAAGTCAACGTTATATAGCCAAATTGCAATGCAGCTATTTCAGGCAGTGTAAATAAAGAGCAGGACAACCGCTGGTGCAGAGCGTACTGTCAAGTCTGAGAGACAGCTGGATTTGATGGAGGAGAAAGCCCCAGCTGGGTATGCAGAAGGGGCAAAAAGTGAAACAGAAGGGAGAGAATTGAGATATTCAGCAGGAAGCAGCTGAAGCAGAAGGCAGGGTAATCCATCACACTGACTAACTGGCCCAGGTGTTCTATATCCTGGTAGAGATGCAAGATTAAGAATGGGCTTCTGAACTAAAAGACAATAACCCTTGGGCACGGTTGTCTCTCAGTCCTCACCTCACACATCTCTTGCAGGCTGTTCAAACACGTTTGATTATGGACAAATCTGTGCTGACAGTGGGGGGTACAATGCTGACCTCTCATGTCCACTCTTGATTGCTTCATCCCACAGGTACACAAATGAGGACACCAGAGCAGACGATCTTCAAAGCGCAAACAGTCCTAAACACTTGGGCTAATAAATCTTCATTATTGCTCCTATTGGGATGTTCGAGATCTTTTTATGACCAGGCATTCTGTGTACCCCGACCCGCACACTGGCTCACGCACACACAAACACACGGTCTAGACAAAACTATTGATTGTGCCTTTTCTCATCATGTCATTGTCAGAAATCGACCTTTCTTTATGAAATCTAAAGCTGGCATGCATTTACTTAACATGGTGGAAAAAAATAAATAACATTGAGCATGGAGAAAGCCCATTTTTGTGTTTAGTAATACGAGACATGCCCTTAGGTTTGCTTTATACTGTACTTAAATGCAATGGAGAACAGCCGTTTACCCTTACTGATTGATTATGATTTGGAACTTTTAAAAGACGCTACATCAGAGCACGCTGCTGTTTCACAGCTTCCGTGTCCATGCTTCAATCCTAGAGTTCTGTGCAGTGTCTGGTTCCCTCCCAATTTCCATAAGCATGCTGGTGCATGGACTAGAAATTCAAAATTAGGTCAATAAGTGTGTGTGTGCGGTTGTGAGACAGGAATAAACCATGGATTTAAGGTCAGTTCATCTTTGGGCGCACACACACTCACACACACCTTTATGGTAAAGGCTTCAGATCCACAAGAGATTACTGAAGGTGTATAATGACAAAAAATTTTACCTAATTTGCATTTATGTATTTTTTTTTAAGTATTCGTTTTGATTATAAGCATGTAAATATTATTACTGTATTCTTTCAATACAAATGGCGAGCAAAACAAAAACAGATAAATGTTACCATCAAACACAGAAAGCTCTGATCCATAAATACAGGTCAAAGCTGTATAGGCCAATATATATCCATGTTTAGCTGATAATTATAAACCGATTGTAAAGATCACACTGTTACATCAACGCTTTTCATATACACATAATTTTGCTCAATTTATCTAGTGGTAGTTTATACTAGTTTTCAACGTAGTCATTTTTTGTTTTGTAGTTAGATTTAGTGTTAATGTTAGCATCTATTTTTGTATTTTCTCTTTACCTTTTAGAACACTCTAAGGCCAAAAGGATTGAGGATGTTTGACCATTGAACATCCCATGTTAGATTAGGTCTGCCTTGCAATCATCAGCAGCTCCACTCTTCAAGGAAGAATTTACACTAGATTTTGGCTTGTGACTGTGCGGATCTGTGTTCGTTCGGCCACAAGAGCATAAGTGGGATCAGATTCATCAGATAATTTTAGATTGAAGAGGCCTGGGGCAAAGTCAGTGTTCCAGTTCATCCCAAAGACCACTTAAGTTCTTCCATCTGTAGTTCCAATTTTGTTGCATAGATTTGAGGACAGACCATAAGGATGTGAAAGTGTCCACAAATGCTTGGGCATATTGAGTATTTGTAATAACTTCTAGTTTAAACAAATGAGTCTACGTCACAAATACAGTGGCAGTACTGGCAAGTGGAAGGACTTTTATGAGTGTTTGTACCATCATTTTCCTCCTCATCAGTATGGATCGTGTAAAAAAAAATAAAATAAAATAAAATAAAATAAAAATAAAAAATCATTACAAATTCAGTATTAACTGACATTAGATTTAAAAGAGAAAAAAAAAGAAAAAAAAAAATAACGTTATGCTCTCGACCAGTGGTCCCCAACCCCCGGGCCACAGACCGGTAAGTGGACCAAATGGTACCGAGCCGCCCAAGGAACATTAAATTATTTCCATTTTATTTACTGTGGTGTATTTCTCTCGGGTTTGTGCTACTTTCCATGGACGAGGGGTTAACCGGGAGCTGAGACGTCACCTAAAGATGCACCAATACCGCGCATGCGCAAAATATCATGATATCGGCCCGGGGTTAGATGACGTCTGGAGCTGAGCGACTGCAAGCGGCAGTGGTGTTGTAGCTTTGGTGGAGAGAAGGTCGTATCGCTCTTCTCTCTGTTCACCGGTACTTTGTCATGTGTAACAGTGCTTGGTGTACGTGTATATTGTGTTTGCTCAAATTTAACCCACAAATGAGCACGAAACAGACATCGTTAGAAAGTAAGAAACTCTGCTGGTGTTCTGGATTAAAAGTCATGGCGGAATACCCTGAGATTGCCACCACAGCACTTAAATCCCTATTGCCATTTCCGACATGCTATCTGTGTGAAGCGGGGTTTTCTGCAGTGATGGCAACCAAAACAAAACAACAGAATAAACTGGACATAAGCAACACATTTCGGGTGTCATTGTCTCCTATTACCCCAGATGGAACCGTCTCGTTGTAAAGAAACAAGCTCAGGGTTCTCATTGATTTAGCGTTGTAGTGAGTTAAAAAGGCATGTTTAAATACAATTAAATTAAAATTATAAATTTTAATTTAATTGTATAGCCGCCACCCACCACCGCCAGCGGGCCGCGGTAAAATGATCAAACATTGACCGGTCCGCGGCGAAAAAAAGGTTGGGGACCGCTGATCTAGACTGTTCTCTGAAAAGCACCACTGCTAAAACAACACAACTGAAGTAACGAAGCTGTCCCTGGGCTTCTAGGAAATCGTTTTGTTAAATGCATTATGTAGTCAGTAAGCATCCTGCTTGCAGGGGGTTTGGTGCTGATTCAGCAGGAGCTGTCTAGCCAACCAGCAGAGGCTCTGCTAGGCCGAGTATCAGCACATCAGCACATTCTGCCTTGGAACTCGCCACCGGTTTTCCTATTCATACCCCTGAGAACATAAACGACATGCCATAACAGGCTAAGTTTAGCGAGCTTTTAAACATCAGCAAATTATCCTGCAGTAACTTAATAAAACATGATATCAAGCAAATATATATATAAATTATGAATGGGTTTGTGATTGGTTCAAAAAAAAGCTGGAGTTCAATATGCAATTCAAAATAGAGCTTGACCCAATATAGAGACATCCATCACCCAATGACGCGTACAATGCTTCGAAATTGGCAGCTGTGTGAAGCCATGACCAGAATAATAAAAGTGAAATTAACACAGTGCTGCAACACCTGAGTCAGCTTACTGTCCCTCAACACATGAGATCGATGTGAATGAGCATTTATCACAGTCCTCAGGGAACTCTCAGGAGGCTGTGCTCCTATAGGGGTAACTGCCACTGCTGTAGAGAGTGATGTACTGATCCAGAGGAAACACCCCTGGATTTAAAAAAAAAAAAAAAAAGAACTCAAGACAATGAGAAAATGTCAGAAAGGTGACGCTTAGTGGAGGAATGATGGAGTGACTTTCTTGTCATCCTTCGGTAACCTTTGCTGTCACCAGCCCCTATTAATCAATATAAGAATCTGGGTGTGTCCAACTGAAGTCTCACAGCAATTCCTGATAAATTATGTTCAATATATGTAACTACTGTAATGCCATACTGTCTGGATGTTTTATAGGCTGCATAAACAAGCTCCAGTCAGATAAGTGCCAAGATATGACCACATCACCCCTGTTTTATATGCGCTGCGTTTGCAATGAAGGTACTATTGACCTATTAAGCAGTGAACCATCTCACACCAGTGTAACTGAGCGAGTGTTTGGACTTACTTCAATCGATAGGTGCAGGTTATTTGTTGGTACACTGAACAGCCTTCCATTTCAGGACACAGACACGTCACGGTATTTAATTCCTAATCCTGAACGCATGTTTATTCAAGTCTATTGCGAATATAGTTTTTTTCTTAAAAGGTGCAGCTTCAGAGGGTTTACAGACATACTGTGTTTTGGTGAATGAGGATGACTGGATGTAGATTGTTCTTAACCATTATATGACAATAAACATGGGTTTATCCCTCACTCACTCTTGAGAACTCTAGCTAGAATCAGGGCATCAGTATGGGTCAGCATCAGGAGTAACGTGTAGCTCATCTCATCACTTGTTGCTGCTGAGGATGGCCCTACATGGACAGCATAAAGGTTTATAAGACTATTGTGAATGGTACCACTTAAAACCATGAAGGCATCTTCGGCTTGCACCGGATATGGTTTTGCTACGATGGACTACAATCATTTATATGGACACTATTTTGATGTCACCCAGAGTCTAATTCCGCTCAAGGATCCTTCCTCATACCGTCTCAGGGAGTTTTTCCTTGCCACCTCTGGCATAAACATTGCTGTTTTCCAGATAAATAAATGTTAAGCTATAACTAGATTAGATTCAACTTTATCGTCATTACATATGTACAAGTACAAGGCAACGAACTGCAGTTTAGGTCTAACCAGAGTGCAATAGCAGCAAGTGCAAGATATACAGTGTTTACAGGAGTTAAATAAATTAAATAAAATGATAATATAGGAGTAATTTACAGATGTGTATGTACTATGAACATAATATACAGAAGGCAGGTCTGTTGCTAACTTTTTACAGAAAAGATGACTATTTAAAGCTGTGGTTGGTGGATTCATGCTTCATTTTCAGATTTAACACACCGATCCACATTGCTCCAATTCCCCATCAATGGTCCATAATTCAAGTTTAAAAACTATGCCAACTTTTTGCACTCTTACTGAACGCAAGATATAGATTTTTCTGTAAAAGGTCATTACTGACTCCCAAGAGGCACAAGGAGTCTACGGTCATGTCTTACTATTTTACTTCTATTGTTTAAGTTTACATTCTAACAATGTTACATGTATCTATAGTCAGGAGACCCGTACATTTAGCGCTAAACCAGCTAAAGCTGAAGCCCGAAAATTATTTCCTGACTTGAAAGCAATAAAGTAAACAGTGGTTTTATTTTACCATCTGGGATGTATTGACTTTTTTGTATTCCTTTTTATACACTGTAAGTCTTTTACAAGACTGCTGTACAAGGGGAGGGGGGAAGGAACGTGGAGTTTAAATGTCTTGTTTAACTCATCATGGCTACTGAAGGCTACTTGAACCTTAAGAACTCAAGTTTCAGACCAAGCTGCCTTACACCCACCTGTCAATCAAAGCAGGAACCTTTTGTCTTAATTATGTCCCAGTTTCCGTGACATTATTGTCAATTATCTTAATCTACCGAGTGTCTGCTCTTAAACACAACACTATTCATCACTTTCACTTTGGAAACTAGGGCTTTCTCAGCTAATAATTGCCTACTACATGGCAGTCATTAGCGTGCAAGTCATTAGTCTTGGTCTAGAAAAATGGCATTAAAGATTCATCAGTGACATCACTGTATCTGGGGAATTCCCAATAAAGAATTTGAGCCTGAACGCCAAGCTAAACGGAAGAGGAGAATATACTTTAATACAGAGGTTGGAGGTGCAATCATCTGATCTAATCAATAATTAACCAAGGTCATCTTTAATGGCTATATAGCATATATTATTCATACACGGTGCATCTACTGTCAGGATTAAGGAAAAGACTGGCAGAGAGTTTAGGATAATGGATGGAGGATGGGAGGTCCAGACACAGGATCTAACTATACTCCAAATTTGTTGATTCTATTAAGGCATACAGATCCCAGTGAAATAGAGAATTTAGTTTATCACTTTGTTCTCTGAACTAAGTGCTGAAACACTCAGTTACATAAGGACAGTAGAATGCAGAGGACGAGTGCCAGCAAGCAGCACAGAGGGAGTATGAGACAGAGTGAAATCAGAAGTTTATTCATGAGCCAGAGCAGGCGCTCAGCTCCCACGTGGCAGAAGGGGGATTTCCTAGTTTCCACACACACTCACACACACGTGTGAGGTAAGTGATGCAACTGAAAGCAATCCAGAAGGATCAAGGCTGCCCATGTCGCCGCATATGGAGGAAAAGGACAAAGTCCTGGCTTTGTCAACACCCTGAACTCAGTGACACCCTAAACCTGAAAAATCCTAGTCTTCTGTCTTCTTCCCTGCTGTTTACTTCATACCCATCATATAAAATGTAGTGTTACATCCGTGTGATGCAACACAATACTACCGGTCCCATAGAACTTCAGACATCATGCATATGCATAAACCTCCACAAACTTTTCTACAGTTCTCTTTCAGTTATCAAATCAGGTTTTCAATAGGAACTGAATTTCAGTTTCATATGCTAATGGATCAAGAGCTTATCTGAGCCCCTTAAGCAGCAGCAGATGGGACAAGACAATCATCTGTTCATCCGTTTAAATGTAAAACCAATTACAGGAATACAACCAGCAAACTTTTTTTTTTTTTTTACAAAGGAGCCATATCAATAACAACGGTTATAAATGAAAGTAGTTACATCACACTTCTTCAGTTACATCAGATTAAAAATAAATAAATAAATAACTTTTAGTTTTATAAAATACAGTCAGCCTTAAACAGCAGCAGCAGCTCTACTAAACATCTGCTTCATAGTTAGCCTTGGAGACCATTTGTGGAACTGGGCAGGGGTACTCTGACATGCAGCCTTATCTATTTGCTATCACACGGTCACTACACGTTCAAACATAATGCATTCCACCTGCGCCCGAATTTGGGCAGTCCGTCAACTTCAAACGGCTGAATATTTTTGAACTTGCGGCCAAATATTTGCAGACATTGAGGTGCCTGTGTCCTTTGTGGAGTGTTTGCTTGCCAGTTTTCCAGAACTGCTTTTCTCAGAGCCCTAGGACACGTGCACTTGGCCTGGGGCCTTTAGATAACGACCAGAGAGTGACAGAAAAACAGAATGAGTGAATGCGTGTGTAAGAAAATGAGAGAGAGAGAGAGAGAGAGAGAAAGTAATGGAAAATGAGTGCAAAGGCCATTCTGAAAATCTACCATGGCTTTGTTGGTATGGCAAATTTCCACACACCATAAACACATTAAGTACTGAATACTGCCTGCACGCTTCAACATGCACAAAATGACCCACAGCAAACACACATGCTTGAGTGCAAACATGTATGTAAACTTCAGTTTGTGTGCCTACAGCCATTCATCAGATAGCATTGGCTCTCTTGACAGCGGCCCCCCAGAGATAGAGCGTGGCCTATGATATTCTTCCGGATATTGATTTGTAAAATGTATGCTGTGGCAAAGAGAGAAGCTTATCGTGCTCTAAAGCCATATAGAGTATCAGTGCAAGAAGTATTCTACAAGCCAAAAATACAATAAGAGGGACAGAGAGAGAGAGAGGCAGAGTGAGCAAGACAGAGAGAGAGACAGACAGAGAGAGAGATTGATTTACCCTGTTACGTTGACCACAACCCTCCTATGTGCTTCTATGTGCCCTCAAAAAGCAGTGTGTATTCATAGACAACAGTGGCAGAGCATCCAAATATTTAAAAATAGAGATGGCCACATTACTGCATCAATGAAACAAAGCCACAACTCTGTAACACAGACACCATATTTCCTTTAATTAATAATGTACCCTACCAATCTGCTTGTGTATATTGCTCTTGCATCCTTAGACCTTTGTTGCTAACCTCTGGTCTCAGCCAAATGCACTGTGAACCTTTCTGGCAAGCTTACTTCCAATTTTATCACTAAGAACACATTATCCCTTCATGCTGTAGTGAGTAATACTGAACCTTGGTTTGTTTACAAATCATAAAGGCGCCACGTCTCCTTTGTACTGTTATGTTATTAATGTGATACATTACCAGGATTACGGAAGGATTAAAAGACGTGTCGACATACTGACTGTGCTTTCAGATAAACCACTTTCTTATTAGTGGAAGAGTAGGAACAGTCCTAATATCTCACCGACCTCACATTAATCTCAGCAGCATCACTGCAATCCCAGGTGCCTGCTTCAGAGCAATTCAATTAAGAGGAGCCCTCCCTGAGCTGCCCTTTCAAAAGCCCTAATCCCTAACATCATTTATAAATAACTCCACTAACCGAGTCCAAGTTAATCAACCAAATCAAATGCTATATTATGATGAATGGAAAAATATTATCTGAGAATAACATACCCCAATCTGCCATAACATTAAAGCCTGTGTAATACCGTGTAGGTCTCCCACCTCTGCTCTATCGAGGCAATGACTTCACAAGACTTGTGTAGGTCTACTGTGGTATCTGGCACTAAGATGTTAGTAGCAGATCCTTTAAGGCTTGCAAGGTGGGGCCACCGTGAATCAGACCTGCTCGTCCAGCACTCCACACAGATGCTTGACTGGATTGAGTTCTGAGGAATTTGAGGCAAAGTCAACACCTTGATCTCGGTCATGCTCCTCAAAACGTTCTTGAACAATCTATAAACGTCAGCATCGAATTTTTCAGCAGTTTGTGCCACAGTAGCTCTCCTGTTGGACTGGACAAGACGAGTTGGCCTTCACTCCTCTCACACACACAGTATATACACTGGTCGGTTGGCGCTGTTTCTGTTTACTGTCTTTTGTGTATTGCATTTTTTGTACTTTTTGTATTGTCTTGTAACTTTGTGTCTGCACTGTCTTTTGTCCTACACTATCTTGTCTGTCTTGTCCTGCATTGTTTGCACCAGGTCACACAGTTGCACTTGACATGGCTAAGACTACTTACATGTCCTTAACCGTGTCTTTGTTATATGTGGCACCCTGATCCTGGAGAAACGTCGTCTCATTTCACTGTGTACTGCAACAGCTATAGATGGTTGAAATGACAATAAAAGCTTCTTGACATCAATTAGCCTTGGGCAGCCATGACCCCGTGTCACCGGTTGTCCTTCCTCGGACCACTTTATGTATACTGTGGGACACCTAGCCCTTTTCGTCGTCTAGCCATCTTGACGTGGCCCTTTTCAAAGTCATTCAGATCCTTACACTTGCCCTTTTCACCTGCTTGAAGATCTGCCAGTTGACTTGCTGCCTGATTTATTCCACCGGATGACTGACACCACCGTAGCATGTCAATGTTACTCACTTCACCCATTAGTGGATTTCAATATTATTGAATGACCAAAATAAACACATAAATACATTTTTTGCACAGAATTTAGAACAGCAATGTCAGGATTAATCAGTAATTATTTCAGGACTGATGTAACATTTTAGTAAAGAGACTGCCATAAGGATCGTATTTAAATGTCATGACTCTATGCTGTTCGTTACCATCACCCATATATAAATTTTCCTATATCATTTAAACTTGCCTGTTTTTTTTATAGGTGCTGTAGATTAGGTTTTTAAATGTCAGACACATGGAAGCTTTCGGTGACATTAGAATTAATTTTTTTAAAATGTGATTATTTTCCCACTTTCACTTTTGAGGGATTGCAGGCTTTAAGACTAGAGGGAATGTTATAATAATTTCAGGAAAAGCTGTAGATTTCACAAGTTTGTACAGTACAAATCGTCATGGTCTTTCTAGGCATTCATCACCAGGTGAGTGTTTAATAACCCCATTGCTACACTGTATAAACACAAATCGATTTAGGGATATTGTCAGAACCCTCTCGTCCATTTACTCAGAAGGCTCGGTTTACGTCACCTAGCTTACAGACTACTGCTACTGGAACACAGTTTTCAGGTCATGGACTCCTGTTCAATCTTTTTGGCTCAGGCGGTTTTGCCTGTCCTGGTATTAAAAGTACAATATGACCAATAAACCTGAAACCTTATTGAGCAACAACCTGACCTAAGTCTATGAGATCAATCAGTGGAAAAAGCCATGCAGTTTTAATTATTAACATTACTCACAAATTGCTCTGTGACAAATACTAAGAAGACATGAGAAGACTGTAGCTTTCTGTGGAAAACGGTAAACCACCATGGTTTGGGGGAAAAAAAACTTTCATATGTAAATTTAGACCGCAGCAAGATCATGAATGCAAATATCAGAAGAGTTTTCGAGAGTTTTGTTTAATTGATCCATTTAAGCTGAGGACAGGCACAGCGCCAGCGCAGACTTACGGCTCTTCGACGACGTGCTTAAGTCTCAGCACTTTCCTTCTACTTTAAAGTGCCTTTCCATCGCTACCTTTGCCAAACATCTAGACAGAACTGATTCAGCGGAATTTAAAACATGCATTCAGCTGGGATTTGTTTGACATTGCTTCCTAAGTGTTTTCCTATCCACTAATGACACATGGTTAAAGAGATGAACTAGGCAATTAACACAACAGCATACCGTCATATGACACGTGTAACCCCTGGGAACATGCGCTTTTCAGAGACATTAAGCACTTCTGTACTGACCTACATTATGACAGATATTCATGCCATGGTAAACCCAGAAAAACGAATCAAATCTAAATATGTAAGCAATGAGAAAAAGCTCCAAATTTCAATACCTCTATCTATATTCAGAGTTGAACCTGAAGTGTGTGTGATATAAACACACATGATTAAGAGTCTATTATGATGGGGTATGTTTTTTCCTCTAACTATACAGTAGTCATGTGCACAAGACTAATCCCATACTTTCGGTTTGAATTTTTTGTAATGTTCTATTAAAAGTTGCTGATTCAGCCCTGACCCTGGAGCTTCCTAAGGATGTTACAAATGCATTGCTCGCTGACGTGTTCTGATTGTTCTCGACCTTGTTTACCTTACCAGCTTTTCTGACCTCTAACTTTCCTGTTCCGTCCCATAGAATCCCAGCCATGAAGCACTCCGTTTTCATCCAGATGAAAACCTTCCTGGCAACCTTTCAATAAATAAATAAATAAATAAACAGTGCGTCTCCTGCTCGTATCTCTATTCATATCCGTTAGGAATATATTAACTATTTATTCTTAATAACGTATTAGTAGTCAGTTATATCAGTAGCATCAAAATCGACCAAAGGCTGTAGAGCGTTTTCGTATTTAGCTCCCAAACTTTGGAATAGTCTTCCTGATAGTGTTCGGGGCTCAGACGCACTTTCCCAGTTTAAATGTAGATTAAAAACCTCTCTATTCAGTCAGGTATACACATAATACTTCCCACGATGCTATAAAAACATGCACATGATCATGAGGGTTTGCTAATATTATGAAAAGCAGCTATGCTAATTCCTCTCCATGGCTTCTCTTTCTCTACCCATCCCGAAGCATCCAGAAATTGTTTCAGCTCCGATCGTCTTCCGTGCCATGAAGATTTTGGATTTTCCCTGTATAGAGCTTATTTAAATAAATGTTTAAAAAAAAAAAAAAGGCACAGTTAAACATTTAGATAATCAACCGACACAACTAAATTTTCTTAGGTCTAATGCACAAGCTGTTACTGCTTCGTTTCATCGTGGTGTCTCACGTAGCCCTGTTTTTAATTCAGCAAAGTACAGTTTGCTAATCAGACAAGAAATAAACATAAATAAATAAATAATCAAATCGGTGAAAGCCTCCGAGCCAGGAGAACGTCCTTAAACTTAATCTTTTAATTATAAGCATGTGATTGGCTGCAACAGACGACGTGCTTCAAAAGACCGATGTTTTCAAATCTGGAGTCACTAAATAATGTTATTATCTTTACTACAGCATTTTTTCCCCACAATCTAATCTATTGATTTCCCAAATTACCGTGTGTGAATATCCAGAAAAATGCATCAGTTACTGATCCCACTTCTGGCAAAGAAAACTAGCTACACATCTCCAGAGACAGAATCCAGGAGCGGGCTTTGTGCTGTAACTGAAGCTCTTTTGTCTATTTGGACACGTCTCAGGATCTAAAATCATAATCCTCAGCCGCGTGCTTGCACTGGCTCAAAAATGCTCCACCGGCCCAGGATATTTTATCACTGTGACATGCTGCACCGCTGCAGAGCTCTTTCCAGCTGTGCTGCACAAACGTAGGTGGAGAACATTCCAGAAACCACTTAGCCAGAGATATGATACGCTTACTCTGCGAGATTACAATAATCAAGATGGATTCTATAACACTTACAATGTGTGTATATATAGCTACATATCTGACATCACTGTTATAAATGCTTGTGATAACACGGAAGTCTCAAAAAAACATGACAGACTAAAAAAAGATACGAATTTGGCTCGGTAAACATATAAAACCCTTTACGTACACGAGGTACACTCAAGCTACTTTATGTTGCTCATGTGTGAATTTGAGGCTGTTATGACAATTTCATCATAAATGCGTCAAAGTAAAATTGTGAGCGTGAGTACATTTACAGCATTTGGTAGCTGAAGTAGTGAAGTAGTGTGTCTGTGTGTGCGTGTGTGCGTGTGTGCGTGTGTGTGTGTGAGTGAGAGAGAGTCCAGTTCATCCTCTCTAACCCTCTCTCTATTTAAAAGAAAAAAAGCATCCAAAGAATTGTAGGCATCTCCTTTCCTGTAGACTCAACTTATAGGGAATGCTAATTACAAAATCAAGCAAGTTCATACATCTTAAAAGAGTGTTCCTTTTCAGCCTGAAGACCAAATGAGGGTTTTTTCTTTTTTTTTCTTTTTTAAGGGCCTTTTTACACCTGGTCATTTCATGTGTTTTCTCTAATCCGATAACTATCTGATTTGTTAAAACTGTTCCATTTACATTAGGCCACATAAATGCGTCTTGGTGAATCGGATATCGACCCGATCTTTCTACTCCCGCCCAAAATGCAAATATATTTTACCTGATTTCCGGGGTAACTGAAATGGAACACGCTTTGGTGTGTGCGGTTTTCAGAATGCAATCAGAAAGAAGACGAAAAAAAAAACAAAAAAAAAAAACTTATGACTGTTATGCTACAAAAAAACAGCAATTGCTGTTTGCTGCATTTTTGCTAGGCAGCAGCAGTGCATTTTAAGACCCAACAAGACACCTGGGTGAAAGATCACTTGCGAGTGACGTACTTCCGTATGGGCGGAGTATAGCGCTGACGTATGTGGCTTGAACAACCACATTCATTTACACCTGTCCAGTTTCATCTGAAATGCGTCCCAGACCACCTCCTGAAGGGGTTTGAACGATCAGATTTATATCCGTCTCCAAACCATTTCGGAGGGCATTTAGACCTGGTCTTTTTACCATCGGATAGCTCTCTGATCACTGAAAACGCAGGAAGTGACCAGGTGTAAAAAGCCCCTATGATTTAGCCTGATTGGCTGGCTGTGGTTTGAGGATCTAAAATATGGTGTGTTGTGGAACAATAGCGTTGTGGAAACCAAGATATAGACGCAGCAACCGTGAGAGCAAGAGAGAGAAAGAAAGAGGGAGCGAGGGGCACTCGTGTATCTACAATTTGTATAGTGCAGTGAGAAACTTTGGACTTTGAAAAGGCCGCAGTCATCAAAAATAGCTGACCCAAAACATCTCCCAAGCAATGGGAGCAAGTGCACGTTAAGCGCTTCTTGACAGACAACACAATTGTAATGAGCTGTAGCCATACAAATCAATCCAAGAATTGCAGTCAGTGTCCATTGTGTCAACACACAGGGTGGCCTAACACAAAGCAGTCCATAAATTACAGAGTAACAGGCAAAAAGTCCAAAGACAAACAGAAGTCCTAAAACCTTAGGATTTGATTTATCGATTTAAAAAGAATGACGAGGCTGTGCTACAAGACACCGAAACACTGCGGTTTAAGAAAACAGACATATCAGTGAGTAACACAGAACAGGTGATCACAATGAGATAAGTCAAAGAAAAGATAAGGTCAGAGACGGGATTAAGAACCCAGGGAATATATCTGTGACGACAGCACACTGTGAATTGGTAACTTGATATTCTTTGAGGAAAAAAAATAAAAGGTATATAAGTCACACTTGTTCATTTACTATGGATTGATTCCAACCTTTCCTTTATTGTGGATGTGGTGTAGAGTCTTATACCTTACACAATAAACAACAATGCATTTGGGATAGAAGGAAAGAAGGAAAAAAAAAAGAAAAAGAAAAAAAACAAATAAAATAGCAAGAAAAGGAATTCGAATGATCGAAAGTTTTACAATTTAAATTGAGACATACGGCTAGTGAAAAAGAGAAAAAACAAAAATTAGCAGTCACTAATTTTGTTAGAACTGAAATGCTAACAAAATGTTTGCAAGCAAACTGTTTACATGCTGTTTTGCACACTTTTTACTTTTTTTGCTCTTTGCACACACTGTCTAACATTTCAGTCATTTTGCTCATACTGTACAATATTTCAGTTGTTGCTGTTTTAGCACAATCTTATA
Source organism: Tachysurus fulvidraco (assembly GCF_022655615.1). Classification (NCBI taxonomy): domain Eukaryota; kingdom Metazoa; phylum Chordata; class Actinopteri; order Siluriformes; family Bagridae; genus Tachysurus; species Tachysurus fulvidraco. The sequence goes on along the minus strand of NC_062518.1, from coordinate 26,059,378 downwards.
CACTATCTCAGGGACCTGCTGCTAAGAAACTGTGTTCATTCTATTATTACTGCACGCAATATTGTCTGAACTTACAGTATTTACATACAGTATTGACACTTGTCGGTCGGCGCTGTTTTTTGTTTACTGTCTTTTGTGTATTTTGTGTACTGTCTTGTAACCTTTTGTCTGCACTGTCTTGTTTGTATTGTCCTCCACTGTCTTGTCCTGCACACCGTTTGCACCAGGTCACACAGTTCCACTTTATGTGGCTAGGAATACTTACTAAGTCCTAGCCCTGTATTTGTTATATGTAGCACCACGATCCTGGAGAAACGTTGTCTCATTTCACTGTGTACTGTAACAGCTATATATGGTTGAAATGACAATAAAAGCTTCTTGACTTGACTTGACTTGAAATTCATAATAATTGTATTCTTCTTCAGCTTTTTCTTCTTATAGTTTAATATAATCCATTGTCCATTGAGTTTAAGTTACTGCAGCTGTTGTAGTGACGTCTGGTCAGACTTCTTGTCGTGTCTCCTGTGTGGTGTTTAGGTTTGGGAGAGAGGAATGTGACCTTGCGCTTTAACCTTGATATTCCGGAGGTCTGGGGAGCCGAGTTTGGCTACTCTGGCATGAGGTGTGTACCAAAAACAAATGGTGCGATCAAGCATGACAAAAAAAACAACCCAGCTGGTTCCGACAGGAGCATAGTACAGGTAGCCAGAAGCCAAAATAAGGTCATTATCTTCTACTAGAATAACAAAGGAACAAATTAAACACTTAAAAGATCTTTAAAAACATCTGACGTCGATTGATTCATTGTATTATCTCTGGATGCCGTGAGGACTACAGAGTGTGGAGACGTTCACCGGTCAGGAATACAAAGAGAAGAGTAACCGTTTGTCCGCTAAAGCTGGACGTTATTTAACAGATTGCTGGCTGGCTGAAGTGATAATGGAAAGATCAGCGTTTGCGGTATCCCAGGTTGGTCTGTGCAGGAGGAGCCACCAAGATTGTTCTCTGTAAACAGCATGGACCGTTGCTCAAGCTTCAGCTGAGTCAGAACCCCTGTGCTGGAGATTACAGCACATCCTGAGAGCGCTATCTCACCACAGCAGCTCAGTGCGGGACAGAGATACTGGATCTGCTCTCAAACCATTCCTGTAATCAAGCTTGGCTGCTCTGTGCTGCAGCCATGTTGTGTGAGCAGTTACTGAAGCATTTGGGAACATATATATTTATCAGCAAATATAAGCTCCGATGTTTTGGTTGCCCAGAAAACTATCCATCTATGGTAAAAGTTGCAACTAACATTTCACAATCATCTAAGAACATAATACCTGGACACAAAATCTTGACTATCTGCCGGCCTACTGATTTGAGCCCGTGAGTCATCAATTTTAATCTGGTAAAGCTGAATGGGAACCAGGTGAACAATACTATTACGATGAATGGGATTTCACTGCTTCTGTATCTGACAACAAACACACAACTGACTGGATAATGAGCCAGTGTTGATCAACTATCTAGCATTTAACACTTCAAAAACCTGCTATCCATGAAGCAGGCTAGCATTCTCCTATATCCACTTTATTCCTATATCCTTCATATCGTATAGCCATGTTCGGCTACTCTTGCAAACCAATTTTCCCAGTAGGGATTAATAAAGTATCTATGTATCTATAGTTCAGGCCATCCTTAAAAATATTCTTGTTTGCCATAACCCGAGCGACCCTGTCAATTTAGGACCGACAAATTTTTAATTTGTTTTTTGCTTCAAGTCCGACCGACTTGCTGGTTATAAATTTGCGTTAAGACTGACCGATTTTTTTTTTTACTCTTCAAACAACTAATACAAAAGCAATAAAATAATTATTATATTTTAGTAAGAATTGTAAATATATAAATTGCCTAGGCCTACATACAAACGAAGGCTACGTTCCTTTTTTTTTTTTAAATAAAAACCCGTGACGTCACCTACGTTTACACTACTGGTTAACGGATGTCACACTATGGCCTGTGCGCTCGCTTCGTCTCATACTCTCATTCACTGTCAGAGTCAACGGTTCGCGCTTGGTAATGATGGCTGTGGCTGTAGTAAACAAAATGTTCGCGGTCACCGTTCAAAGTCATACGGGTTCGGGCACCATAATATATCTAAAAAATTCATTAAAACAGCTTGACACCGCATTAACTTGGCACGAAGTTCTGGAAAAACTGTGTCCAGATCTTCTCCTATCCCTTCTCCCATCTAGTCTAACCGTGACTGTGTCGACTGACTTGAAGGAAACCACTAAAATTACCTCATTTTTTTTTCTTGAAATGAATACACCTGTAATTCATGAAATAAACATGTTTTTGACAAAGATTTCAACTTGTTTGTGATCTATATAGCTTGCATCAAAACGAGGTTTGCAATGATGCGCCCGAAGTCACGGGTTTTTTTTTTTTTACTTTTTTTTTTATATATATTGCAACTGGGGGGTTTTAACAGTTTTTTTACTGTTACTGAAAAAAAAATCAGATCAATTAATTATGATGCGTCACGCGTTAATAGGAATTGAATAGAAAGACTAAAGTTAGTAAATGAAACCCATATTACTTTCTCCAACATTTCTAATTAAAAAGCAAGGGGTAAAAATCTGTTGTCTCCTTTTTCCTCTGCAACATAATGGATGGCTATAAAAGGTCTTCAGAGTGTGCAGTAGCAGTGGCTTCTCTTTACACTCTTGCTTTAAAGGGTGTCACAAAGGCGGTCTGGCCTGCCCCAATCTGCAGTGGTGACAGTCAAAACTCGCCCAACGTTCCTTGCACCATAAAACATATCTAAGTCTACCTGATGGGTCTGCTTCTAGAAAAAGCAAGTTTTTTTTTAGCAGCTTTCTTTGCAGAGGTGTAAAACAGCATAGAGAACAGGAAACAGCCCCCCTAAGATCACCTCACTTCTTTCAAAAGCTGAGACAGAGTTGAGATTTCCTGTAACAGAGGGGAGGGGGCGGCAAAAACTAAAGGGTATTTCATTGCTTTCGCTAATACCATAAGACTATCCCACTGGGTCAGAACTGATGACGAAACGATAACGAATGTGTGTTATAAATAATTCTTCAATGGGTTCAAGTTTCACTTCAAATTCAACTCTACATATCGTTGATCGTTCTTAATCCGATTGAGTAGGCAAAACATCTGATTAGACATCTCAGACGGATTCGATTCCTCTTTTTTTATGAATGGACAGTACAGAAATCGCTACGATGCGTTACAGCTGAACTCCGTGACACTGCTGCTAGCAGTTGTTGCATGAGGAAGGAAATATCACACAGGAAACTCTATTTCTGTTCTGCTAAGAGTGCCTTGGTTATCATTCTGCTTTCAATTCATGTAATTGTCAACTGTTCTATCACCTTTCAGCAAACTTCTGTACGGTTCAAATGAATCGTCTTAAATAATTGCTGAATTATACGCCAAAATCTCCCGATATTAACAAATTCAGATATATGGCTTTAATGAAAAATCCAGCAGCATGACAAGTTTCAATCGATATAGAACACAACACTAAAAATATAGTTAATGAACAAAGTGTCTTGGTTTAGTTCTATTCAATTCAATTTCACTTGGATTGAGGTTCAAACAATGGACAATGTTGCAAAGCAGCTTTTTCAGGTATATAAAAAGTCTGAATATAAATAAAAAATTCTATTAATATCCATTGACCAAGCAAGAGGCGACGATTCGAAGTAAAAAGGTCAGGAGAAGATACGATGAAGGATCCGTGAGAGAAACCAGACCCATCTGGGTGACAGTAGCTGTAGCTGAAGCCGACAGCTATATTGGTTCTGAAATAACAGTTTCAGGTAATAATCCCATAACTCACAGCCAACAACACTAATAGCTTGACTGAACATCGATGTTCATGCAAAACACCTTCTGAGTAGTTTGTCACATTACACATGCATCCATTCAAATGGCTTGCAAAATTTTTTAACACATTTCTGAATGAAAATCCTCAACACACAGATGACTGTACTAATACAATAACATTGAACTGTCTGGATCAGTTACTGTTTCTGTTCACTTTTCTACTACATATCTAATATTATACGCCTTAGCTGCTTTTCGAGGCCCGATTTGTTCGATTTAGGCTACACAAATTCAATGAAATGCAAAATAACCCTAATGCTGAATTTATTTTGCTGTGTGTATTTGAGGCAAATCACGTTGGGTGTGTAGAATCGACTACAAAGCTTCAAAGTCGATTATTAGACCTTGAAATCAGTGAATCGACTCTTTTTGGGATCGAGTTCAATGGCGAAAAAATCGGCTAATCATTTGAGATCGTGATCATTTCATATGCATTGCTTTGCCACAAAAAGGCTTCCATCCAAAGTAGCACTAGATAATATATTCTGATAAAGCAGGAAATATGGATAAACCGAACAGCAAACATGCTTAAAGAACGAAGATTTATCCTTAAATACAAAGCTGAAATGGTTCCTTTTTTTTTTTAAGAGCTAAAATGTGTGAAAATACGTATTTATTCTTCTTCTTCTTCTTTTTTTTTTTTAACGAGACTCGAAATAGGTTTTGGGAAACAACTTTCTGACAGTCAGAACTGGGGTTCATTAATATGCCTGACTCAAAGCTCACCCACTAATTCAGGAACCGAAACAAATCATACATGCAGATTCAAATCATTGAGGGCATGTTCAAAAACAATTTAGAATAAAAAGTCAGCTTGGGGATTTGCTATGAGTCAGTCGTTTTAACAGTATAACTGCGTGGGCTGTGTTTCTGCTCTAAACCTGGTCAACGATGGGGTTTTTACTGTACTTGTAATGAGTTGATCATCTACAGAGTCTAGAACACAAAACAAACCATAAACTTGTCAGTACCCCGTTAACACAACAGCGCCTGAGCTACACATGATCGCTTAACACCACAACATGCAGCCAAACCGCCTTTATTTACAGGTAGAACACCGTGACGTATTTGTTATTCGCAGAAATCTCTGGCTTATCAGAAAGCACATACGATAACTTGCTATTAATGATGTTGGCGATCTTCCTCAAGAGTCCAATTTAATAAAATTAAAAAAAAAAACTTGTTGATAAAAGGTAACAGAGTGAAGCGAGTTTTACGGTGCGTTTATTCTCATTTTTATGACTCTAAAGATTTATATGATCAAACAAGATACTGAAATGGTTTGAATCTGGGTTAATGTTTCACAACTGTCTCAGAACACAGCCTTCCTACGGAGGCTGCGGCTTCTTTTTCGGAGCACTCCCTTTAATTGTTTTCATCAAGGATTAGTTTACAACTTCGTGCAACAGGAAAGGTTGTACTCGTTGTATTAAAAAACAAAAACAAACAAACAAACAAAAGAAAAAAACACTGTCAACTAATTAACTAATGAATTACATACGCATACAGAAAATTCCATGTGTTCTTTTTGGCACAAAAAAGGCCAGTAGACGAGATAATACTGCAGCATGTTTGTATAGAGTTAATTAACCAATTAAAAAGTTTCCAACAGTGTGTGTCGATGGGAAATGGGCACCAAGTTCATGCCGACATACACTCGACGAAGACACTTACTCATTCATGCAGTGATCTAATCAGCTAATCATGTAGCAGCAGTGGTGCAGCGCATAAAACCCCACTGATATGCACCAGCAGCTTCACGATACCTTTATCAAAAATGAGAAGAAGAAAAAAAGTTAGTACTGTGATTTTTTTTTTTTAATTGTTGCAATGTGTTTGTTTTTTTGTACCAAACAGGCTGGTTTGTATATTTCTATAACTGACGGTCTGGGATTTTTATAAAGAACAAAACACAAGTCTCTTGAGTTTTCTCAGAATGGTGCAATAAAGAAAAAGAAAAAACACCCAGTGAGCAGCAGTTCTGTGGAAAGTAACTACTTGCTGAGGAGAGAGAGAGAGAGATCAACAGAGAATGGCTAGACGGAAAGGCTACAGTAACTCAGATAAACACTCTGTACTATAGTGTTGCGCAGAACAGTTTGAACCTTGGATGAGCTACAAAAGCAGTAAGTCCATGCCAGGTTCCATTTCTGTTAGCCAGGAACTGAAAGCTGAGGCTACGGTGGGCTCGGACTCACCAAAACCGGACAGCTGGAGACTGAAAAAACCTTCCTCTGGTCTGAGGAAGCTGGATTTCTGCTGAGATTCATAGATGATGGAGTCAGAACTTGGTGCCAGCGGCATGAATCTATGAACACAACCTGCCATGTGTCAGCAGTTCACACTGGTGCAGGTGGTGTAACAGTGTGAGGAATGTTTTCTTGGCACACTTTAGACCTGTTAATATCAGTCAATCGTCACTCGAATGCCTCAGTGTAGTTAATTATTGTTGCTGATCATGTACATCACTTAATGACCACAACTTAACATCTCCTAACTCCTTGTCACAAAGCAAACCTCTTTTCAAACCGGTTTTTATGAACAAGACGACGAGTTCCATGTTCTTCAGTGGTTTTCAATCACCGGAACCCAGATCCTGTAGATCACCTCTGGAATGTGGTAGAACACGTGATCCACAAAATGAAAGTGCACCTGAAATATTCTGCATGAATTGTTGATACGATCAGGTCGACATGGACGAGAATCTCAAAAGATATGCATCCAACATCTAGTGGAGTCCACAAGATGCTGATGAAGAATCATGAGAGTAAATATGGACAGCACAAAACAAAAGCAAGCACAAAAAGACATTCAAAAAGAAGATGCCGACTACATTTGGTCTTTGAGGACAACCACCTCCTAATAAATACACTATTGTTGCATCGTCTATGACCGTAGGAAACAAAAAAAACACTATTTCTAATAATACACCAGTGTTTATAACAATTATAAATAACACCCTCCGGTATCACCCAAATGAGGATGAGGTTCCCTTTTGAGTCTGGATCCTCTCAAGGTTTCCTAAGGGAGTTTTTCCAAGCCACAGTCGCCTCACTCATATATAGGGGAACCCGGTCATGTTTTGCCTAAAGAGGGGGATGTGGTAGCCTAGGGGTTAAGGTATCGGGCTACCAATCGGAAGCTTGCGAGTTCGATTCCTACATCCACCAAGCAGCCACTGCTGGGCCCCCGATCAAGGCCCATAACCCTCAATTGCTCAATCGTATGAGAAAATGTACGTCGCTCTGGATAAGGGCGTCTGCTAAATGCTGTAAATGTAAATATATAAAACGTACTACATCTCGTTTGTTCTGTAAAGCTTGCTTCAATGTCCGTTGTTAAAAGCGCTATTCAAATAAAAACGAGAAGTGTCCGCTAATCCTGTGTCATTGTGATATTGTGATACTACAGTCCTGTTTTGTGCTATAATTGTTTTCTGGTTGGAGTAGATTCATGTTATGGTTGTGTGAACTGGGGCTGCAACAGTGGTTTCACCTCAGGGTTTCTACAATTATTCTCCCTTGACCAACACACTGCGTCAATGGGTTAGAGTGTCACGGCTGTGTTTGACTCCTGCGCACGCAAGGGGCAACAAGATAAGAGAAATTCCACCAGCCACATACACACACACCCCTGACAGAAGAGAACCGGAGGGTTGCCATTCATAAACAGAACCCCCCACATGAGGTGGAGTGGTTGTGTATGTAGGTTTCAGCTAAACCCACACTTGTTATACATGGCAGGAAATCACAATGGCCTCCCACTCTGCTTTCTATTCACAACCAAAAAAATCCGTCGGCATATGAGTCAGTGAGAGAAGCATACCATCATTTCTCCACAAGGCATCTGTTTAGGTGGGAGTGATTATGAACGGTTTTAAGCTCAGAGCAATCAATGTGGATTCCCCTCCTTATTAAACCGTAAATTTTTCAGCTTTAAACTTTCACTTTAGCTCATTGGAAATTTAACTGTGGTACGGTGTCGAGATTTCACTTGAAAATCTCCCAAAGACATTTGAATAGAACGATAAAAGTTTTATGAGCATATGCAGGAAAATGGTTTACACGACATCATCTGATGATAACGGCACTGGGCTGCTTTGATGTACTGCTTCTACTTAGTTAACTCAGGAAAAATTCTGAGGCAGTTGCAGTGGGCTAAAAGTGTGCCCCGTCCATCTGTGAAGACCAAATCACGATGTCTATGACTTTAACAATTAGCTGAAATGTGTTGAATTTGTATTAGTGTTAAAATAGATATGTTGTTATATAGCACAGGGCAAATTCCGCCCAGTGTTCAGTGTTAAGTACCTGGATCGTCACTAACCCAGATCTTTGCAAATTGAAGCATGATTTTCCAAAAGCCAGAAAGTCCAGAAACCTAAGATGTTGGCATAATGCTAAAAGAGAAAAGTAAAACATTTATAAATAATAATAATAATAATAATAATAATAATAATAATAATAATAATAATAATAATAATAGATTAAGTTTAAGTCCAAATCCGTATGCTTCAGAATAACTAGACCAGGGGTCGGCCACCCGCGGCTCCGGAGCCGCAAGTGGTTCTTTCATCCCTCTGCTGCGGCTCCTTTAATTTAAAATTTATTTTATTTTAGTTAGTTAGTTTTTTTTTTTAAATGTAATTAGATACTAAATACTAAGATTATGAGGCTCTTGTAACATTAAAATAAACAGTGTTTAATTTTTTTGTCGCTCAAAATATGCGTCATAACCGCCGACTTGCAAAATCCGACACACAGAAGCAGACGCATTTTTGGTTTGCTGCAGACGGCAAGTTAAAATTTTGATGTCATGCAGGGCTGTCAAGTGTCACACATTGAGAGTGACATTTTGGTCTTTTGTCACGCTCCCGCCACACATCGTATTTCTCACGCAGAAATTTTTTTTTGACTATTTATCATATAATTAATATGCCGCAGTGCACAAAATGTATCAGTCCGCACCGCTGTCTATATGGAACCGGGCAGGAATCAAGCGCGTCTCAGTTCTTAGTCGAGCCTGACAATTATCAGCCAATCAAAAAAAGAGGCTACACAATAGCCAATCAGAAAATAGCACTATCTGGAAAAGATTTAACGCAACAACCAATGAAAAAAAAATGTGGTTGCGGTGGGGTTGGAGATGTCACGCTTGCAAAACTTGTGAGCCCTGGTCATGAATACGAAGCGAACTCAATTAGACATTGAATATTTTATTTGAAAGTAACCTTCAACCGAGCGTCTTTTTTGTTAAGGTTTGTTCAAACTGTTCAAAATATTTTTGTTTGCCTGCAGAAATAAAATTTCGTTTACTCGGTAGCAGTTCATTGATTTCATAAATGCAACACACTACAGTTTTTTCTATACTTTCCATAAAGGTAAAAAACGATATACAGTTATGTTCATTTTAGATGTCAAATGGGATTTGTGTCTCCCTGAGAGCATTAATCACAGTTTTAGGCAAAACATGACCGGGTTCATTTTGCTGTATTAAATAGAGTCACCACTGAAAACCTTTTTTTCAATAAAGTGCAAGCAAGCGTGAAAATATTATCCAGCTAACGATGGACATGTCCTTTAGCCTATTCCAAGAATACAGATGGGAGTTTATCGTAAAGACATCATCAAAACATTTACTGGGTGCAATTTAGCATAATCGATACACCTACCGGTTTGTTTTTGAGAGGTCAGAGGAAGCCAGAGAACACAAAGGAAAAAAAACCCACACAAACACTGGTGGTGGTTGGTGTCGTGGGGGTGTGCATGCACAAAAACTCCACACGCACAATAACCTGAGCTCATTGACCCTGGACCCACTGCGATACAAGGCCACCGTTAAACACAAGTCCAAAATAATAAGAAATTGCTGTATTGCGTTCAGTCACAAATGTGTTACAGAAACGGTTTCTCTGTTACACACTTAGAGCTGTATTGCCTAAATAAAAATACATACATACACATACAGAACAGACACTGACTTTATATAGTTATATATATTTTTATATCATCGTTTTTACCCAATACAAAAGTCAAATGAGTGATTCGAGCGGCCACTAAAGTAAGTAACTATTGAAGAAAAGCGATCATGGGCATCTGACCTCACTGTTCACTTAACCTTGTTCGGTTCAATTCCACAATTTGACCCAAAAGTAGTTCACATTTGTTGGTTATAAATGATAATCCTGTATAAATCCTACAACTACCGGTTCTTGAGATATCACGCTATGGAGAATATCAGGCGGGTCATCGGGGATAGAGCAAGCACAGATCCTTGAGTTCCTAAGCATGACCATGTACGTAGCATCTCCGTATGACGAACAGGAAGAAAGCAATTGAGCAAAAACTATTTCAGACGTCGCTGTGACCTTAACACTGTTTGGCTCGATTTTTCAAGTCTTATCAGTTCATCTGCGTGTTACAATACTGATTTAAATCAGTAAAAGCATTTAAATCCTACAAACGTTCGACAACCTGTCCATGCTAATGCGAATTACTTTCACATGCAGAGTTCGTGTTTCCATAAAAAGATTTGTTACAAGACGAGGTAAATCATAAACTCGTTCACTTTACTCAGTCTGTATTAACGTACTAAAGCACTTAACATTATCTCGCATTACGTCAGCTATCCTTTTCAACCTAGATATTTAGGGGTCTTGGCAACCAAATCATAAGGCTCGGTAGCACACTGGAGCTTTGACTTGTGTAACGGATGAGCTTAAACATTTCTCATTTGTCAACGCCACCGCTTGTGAGCGAGTGTCCGGACAACACGCATTGTAGCTCACAAACTCTTCAGTCAACACGCTATGTACGGTTACCATGAGCCTTCACACTCGCACTCAAGCAGTTAAGGAGCCGGCCAACATTCCACAAGCCTCTCACAAGTGTGAGATCTGGGAGCACTGCCTCGCATTCTATGCCAAGAGAGAGCAAGAGGCAGGCCGTGACAGTTCCACGGTTTCAGAACAGAATGCCTTCATTAATCCTTCATCGTACGGGTTAATGTTATGATTGAACTGACGCAATACATCATTAAGAAAAAAATAATAAATCCGCGACAGGAAAATCTCTCAACCACAAGACTGGAGCAGCCAGAGGAATGTAGCGTGATTCGCCAGCAGCGTTGTCTGTCATTTTAAAAAAAAAAAGCGTGTAATGCTTACGCAAAACTATCAGTATTCACAAAGAAGCCTTTTTTTTTTTTGGTCTGTGGCCGAAGCTTGTGTCAGATATGCGTGTCTTACCTTAGAACATCATGGTAATAGTGGTACTTCTCACTTTTCTCTCGTTTCAAGCTGACACATGTTTCACTCCAGTGTCTGAAGACAAAGGAAGTGTCTAGTGGGTGTCTGTCGAGTGTAACGCCACATTCGTCACTGCTCCAAATCCAAATGACAGGATGGCCCACCAGCAGTAAGACTCTCAGACTAGTAGTGAGCCTTATTTCAGCAGTAATGCTCGAGTATCAGCAGGCAGCAGGGCCATGACCTGCGGCAGGATCTCTTCAAAAACACTCGGAAAGGTCTGTATATTAAACTTGGTGTTACTTGGTTTCCTCGGGACACAAAGAGCTTCCTGTAGTGCATTTTCCATTGTGTCAAAACTCTTTTCATGCAGGAGATGACAGAATCTCGATACCCCAACAGATAAGACTTTTAATGGTCATTTTCATAGAAGTATTCTTGTCTTAAGTGAAAGTGATGTGACATACGGCTAAGTACGGAGAACCATACTCAGAATTCGTTCTCTGCATTTGACCCATCCAAAGTGCACACACACAGCAGTGAACACACACACCGTGAACACACACACGGAGCAGTGGGCAGCCATTCATGCTGCGGCGCCCGGGGAGCAGTTGGGGGGTTCGGCAACTTGCTCAAGGGCACCTCAGTCGTGGCCGGCCCGAGACTCGAACCCACAACCTTAGGATTACGAGTCAGACTCTCTAACCATTAGGCCACGACTATATAGTTATAGCTATATAGAAGAAATCTGAAAACTATAGAAGTCGTCTGCAAACTGGCTCTCAGATTCTCCATCTCTCTGATCCCACCATCTTTCAATGTACAAGGAAGCAAGCAGCAAGTCTTTTCTATGTTCTGGTATCTACAGTAGGTGGTGAAATAAACCTGCCCTAGATGTCCGAACAGCTAAGTTAGAGGTGGCTGTGAAATGATGTCTAAAATAAATTTGTTTGTATGTTTTCATTAGACCTACAGAGAGAGAGAGAGAGAGAGAGAGAGAGAGAGAGAGAGAGAGAGAGAGAGAGAGAGAGAGAGAGAGAGAGACAGCGATAGAAAGAGAGAGAGAGAGAGAGAGAGAGAGAGAGAGAGAGAGAGAGAGAGAGAGAGAGAGAGACAGAGAAGGAAAGAGAGAGAGACACACAAAGAGAGAAAAACAGTGAGAGAGACAGAGAGAGAGAGAGACAGAGAGAGAGACAGACAGACATACAACAGACAAACAAACAGACAGACAGACAGACAGAATATTTCTTTCCTCAACAGAGTTTTTAGACGGATGGTAACTTTAGTCTGTGACCTTCTGAACCAGAATGGATGTGTTCACTGATGGAGAATTCAAAGCACTCTGTAAATCCCTCTTTATAACAGCGTCTGCCAAACACCATAAATGTAAATGCAAGTGTAACAATGACTAACATGACAGATGTCCAATCAGAAAATGGCAAAAGAAATCCGACATCTTAAATCGCAGAGAAATGAATGGAACTAACATTTAGATATTAAGCCAAGATCTAATTCTGTCGAAAATTGACTCTGCTTTACTGAATCCAAAACCACTCATGAGGAGAAAGATCTGAAGGATAAACACAGCGGTTCAGACTAGCTGCCTTGGCGAACACGGTGCTGGAGCTACGCCAACGCTGCGAGAGCCAGAACTAGATAAATATAGGTGAAAGTGCTAGCTCAAATGACCTCGCAAATGCACTCATCCCGAGGAAATCACTGATGGAGATGCTGCTCTGCAAACACTGATCAGTACCATTCGTTAGATTTTTAGTGCATTAGCCAAGGTTTTCTCTCCCTCCCTCTCTCTCACTCTCTCAGCAAGTAGATTGTATTAGGACCAGGTTCGTCCCTCCAAACTGGGGTGACTGTAAAAATAGTTCTTTAAAAGTAAAGACATCTGGTCTAGAAAATTCTGACAATGGTATGGGGGGAAAAAATGATGCAGCAAACGCTGAAAAAATAAGTGAAGGGAAAGTGAAGTCTTTTGGGAACTCGTTGTACAGTAGATGGATAAGTGTGTGTGTGTGTGTGTGTGTGTGTGTGTGTGTGTGTGTGTGTGTGTGTGTGTGTGTGTGTGAAAAGAGAGCTTGTTAGTGGCTAGTGGCCATCTTGAAGGGCCGGGAATCTGATGCTGCTCCCAATACAAGCAGAGCTCTTTAAATAGATCCACTATTATAAGTTGGGGGCTTTAACCAGAAATGTTTTTTTTTTTTTTTTTTTTTAAGGGGGGGGGGGGGGGGGTGCACATTTTTTGTTTATTGATTTTATTTTTTGTCACCCGCTTAATCTGCTACTACAGTAAAATTAAGAAAGAAGCAGACAGACAGAGAGAGAGAGAGAGAGAGCGCGAGAGAGAGAGAAAATTGGCTTAGCACAATGGCTTTAAATCTCTTTTCAGGTCAAAAGACATATCAGAAACTGAATGCTTGTAAGAAATAAACAAATAAATTGCACTTGTTTCCAATGTTGGTGTAACAAACTCTCACTACTGTACAAACCAAACAAATGATATTGTAGTTGTACGACATGTGAAACTGAAAAACTTTCCAGCTATGATATAAAAATACATGAACTAAATGTTGGAGGGAAAAAATTTTTTTTTTATCACTGGTACTAAGAAGTCACTTATTAGACTTGGGCATGATGAGTGTGCAAGGAACTCGGTAGCATTACAGAAATGACAGTTTTTTTATTTACATGAAAGGGGAGCAAAAAAAAGAAAGAAAAAGGTTTTGACTCCTCGACTCATTTCTTCCATCAGTAACATCATTGTTTACGCCGATTTCAGAAGCATGCTTGGGGTTTGCCGCTTTCTCCCCAGTTTAGTCGTATTTTGATAACCAAGAAATTCTTATAAGCATTCGGTGTATTCATACATCATGATGTGCAAATCCTCTTGCTATCCTATTTATATTTTCGAATACGATTAATTATGTTTTTTGACACACCAGTCGATGCTCGATTTATTACTTTGGCCTCAAATAATTTCAGTCATTAGAACGATCCGAATGTACTGCGTTCAAAAGTATACACCGGTTCCACCTGCATGAGTCGGGTCCTTCCTTTTCGTGTGCGTTTATAATCTCGATACACACGATGCCGTCACTGACACCCTAGTTGAACTGTAGCTCCCAGCGTAGTCAGCGCTCTCATGAGCTTTTACCTTGTTCGTCCGGTTTACGTTAACGCTACATGAATGGATCACGCTCACGCTACGCCGTTTAACGTAGTGTGTAGAAACTACAGGCAACAAAATCGGGTTTTGTCGAGAGATCGAACGTTTCTATGCGAGCTCTACGTAATGTTTTGTCTTAAATCAGTCGGACTACATTCCTTTTGTGTACAGTGGAATTAATGAAGGAAAATATGTAAACGTAATGAACATAGAGTCCAAGGTAAAGTACACAAACTCAAACGGTGAGTATATACGCACAGAGACCTACCCAGTAAACCCTAGTGAAAGTGGCAGAGAAGGAAAGTCAATAAAAGGCTGAGCGGCGACATGAGAACTAGTTCACCTGGACAGGAGACTTGGACACTCCCTTTCTCCAGGACTGATTACACTGTTACACATTAATGCTGCACCTGATTACAGCCACTATCTCAGGCAATACCATGACTGAGTGATACTGAAGGAACATGATGTCCCTGTATAATAAATGCTGTTTATGTTTTAAGCTTTAAATGTTGTTCCACATGCTGATGCTTCAAATATGTGAATGGGGGGTCGGAGTGCTATCGGAGCTTCACATCTGCTATATATTTTTTTTTTATGCCACCTGCTCGGCTATGTCGCTCAGTCACGTCGAGCACATCCTCTACTCTAATTCCAGTTTCAGGCCTGGCAGAAGATCCGGTTACTTTCACATGCTTTTTTTTTTTTTTTTTCCACACACAGTTCACATGAGAGGTTCTTCTCGGTTAGCTGTATTCACGAGTGAACTCGGAAGAATGCAACAAAAGGGCAAGCGACCATGTCGAGCGACGGCCATGTGATTGATCACAAGCCTGGAAAACGGTGCCAAGTTTACACTGGGCTTAGTCACTTGTGCTCTTTAAGCAATGAAGTCATTATGATTTTTAAAAAAAAGATAAACAATGAGATATGATGGGCCGTACTGTTCTAAGAAAGTAATCAATGAGTTGCAAAGAACAGATGATTATTTCCTCTTACACCCATGACTGTTAAATGGCATTATTTCACAAAACCCCTTTTGTCTTGTAATTATATAAATGTAATCATTGGTTTTTAATACTCATCATCATCATAATCACTTATCTATTTTTTTTTTCTTAAATTTCTGATTTCTTTGTGTAAATTAAAGTATAATAAATGCAACATTGTTGTTTTTTTGGGGGGGAGGGGGGGTTTTTTTCCGGCTGACAGTTTTGTGATGTTTGTATATTGCGTATTGTAGACTTAAAGCTCCCCCATTACCAGCTTCTCCACTTCTCTCTCATGAAATGAGTAAAAGAGATGTAGCCTGTCCTGCGATCGCACACCTGATCCTAAAGACAGTGGAGACTCTTCCTATATATATATATATATATATAAAAAAAAAATTTTTTTAAATTTAAAAATGCACTTCCTTACAGAAGGCTTCACAATATCAACAATTGTGCTCAATAAAATCTAGAAATTTATTGATTGTATTTGTGCTGACAAACAAAAGACTATTCGGGATCGTTATACTAAGAAAATATTATGCTATATCAGTGCACTAACTCCTAAATCATAGCCTACATACAATTATAGTGGTTTATGACTTGTTGCTAAAGTGAAATGTGTTGCACCACATAGAACAGGAACAACAGAGAGATGAACAACAGACGACAGGCCTCCGGATCAGACCTCAGCCGTGAGATTGGGTTTCAACCAGTCAGCGCGTCAAACTCTAATACGATCTCACAAAGCAACATCTTCACTCGAGTCCCGCTCGTCTTAAACGACGCTAATCTACGGTCTTTCCGCAGGAATGTTTAAAACATGAATGAACGGCTGAGCTCGGGCTATTTTTAAATCCGTAGTAAGACTTTTCGCTTCCAGAGAAGAGCGAGTGGCTCAGGTGTCTCTGCTCTGCTGGAAACTCCTACACTCTATTCAAATGATGCAGGGTGTGTGTTACACATTTGGATGTGACCCAGAGTAAAAGGTAGGCAGAGAAGTGAGGACAGGGTTATGGGGGGGTCCCTAACTGAAGGAAAGAGTGAGTAAGAGTCAGCAACTGTCAAGAGCAAAATCCCCAACACAAATGTTCTGCTCACTCGAGTGCAGAGACACTAAAGCATGACAGACTCTGCGGTTAAAGACGGAGGAACTTTCCCTGATAGATGATCGTGTTCACTTTTTAAATGACAATAACAATTAGGGTGAAACACGACAACAACAGATCATGTGCTTTGAAAAGTTTGTGTCATCTGTCTGCTTCTTCATCTCTGAATTCACATCTCAAATGAGATAGTAAACATTTCCTGGGTGGAGAGACTGCGCTTTTATCTTCTACTACGAGCACTTCCTGTTGACAGCGTGCCTCTTCAGAGCTTTATTTAAGTCTCTTAAGAACGGCGCTGGGACAAAAGGTCGACACTGAAACGTTCGTAATGTGCTTCGGTAAAATACTGTGATCTTATTAAAAGATTTGAATTGATGCATTGGAAGATTACCAAATGGATTCTTCCAACAAAATTTCCTCCACTATCTGGTCAACTGGAAATTGCAACCCGCCAGCCGGTTCTCTCCGATCGTACGACTTGCCCCCATATGAGGAAGGTGAACACGTGATTCCTCTGAAAGATAGAAGAATCGGTTTAGTGCGACTTTTTCAGAACACCACAGAGAGGCGCAACACACTTTGAGGAACGTGCAAGCCGTCCTCTTTTGCGTACAACTCCCAGATTCACTCGATTTGCTATGATGCTGTGATTTGGGGGTTGGGGGGGGGGGGGATTACTGATTGAAAGCATCTGTCCTGATTTTATACTTGCATCCTATTTTCCTCCTTTATTTGTTCTGATATTTAGGTGCTTCTTGATAAACATTTTTCTTTAGTTAAACTTGACAGCTACACTGAGCATCATGACACACATCATATGTTGAGAGCAGACTTTTGTCCCTGTTTAAGAGCACGTAAAGCCGAGCAGAAAGTGCCCGAGTCGCTCGTGTAATTAGGCTAAATCTGTGAGTTCAGACCACTCGGGCGAATGACGTTTATCCGCTGAGAGTTCGAGTGGTCTCAGAGAACTCATTTAAGCTCCATCAAAATGCAGCCTAGTTCCAGCTGCAGCTCTTGTGGAGTAAAAGGATCTGGTATCGCTGGCTCTCGAGAAGTACAGCTGAGGAAAGTGAAGTGGCGTGTGTATTAGATATGCATGCATGACCTGAACTTTGCGTTCTTCTTATGACGCTGATGTTCCAGGACACGCAGCTTAAAGGCAAGAGTCACGGATGACTGAGCTGAAAGTGTTGAACAAAACCCCAAGTCAAAATCCCCTTAGATCAAAGGAGACCCAGTTTTCTGCTCACTTGCTGATCGATTACTGATCGTTCGCCTTCGCGTGAACCCGAACGACACAGAGTCGTTTTCTTTAGGTGGATAAGCTGATTAGATTTCAGAACGACTGATGCCTTCACCTAGGTTTTCACCTTCATCACCTGCTTTTAAAGAAAGAGACAGACAAAATAAAATGCTAATAAAGTGCAGTTTTAAAACCTGAGGACGAGCTACGAATGTACATCCAGGAATCTTATTTAGATTGTGTTTAAATTTGATTTGTCAATGTTTTATTAAAGAATGCAGAAGTTGGGCTTGGTGACTGAACAATGCGTCACAGTCTGGCAGTCACTTATTTTACTATGATTCACATAGAAGGTTTAAAAAACATTAGGACTGAAGCATGATGCTCAGCAAAAGAAAAAAAAAAGGGAAGCAAAAGCACCCAGAGCCAACACCCAGACATGTGTGTATATATATATATATATATACGCTTCCTTCTCAGTGACATTAATCACTGTTGCTCTGCTAGGACATGCTGATGTCTGCGTTTATAATGCGCACACGGTTAAAGGATCGATTTGAGTAAAACGCTAATCGATTACAATTCCTGCCTCATCATCGCTATCTTCGGGAGAATAACGGAGACACTGCAGCGAGTTATTGATCGCCACGTTGCCTGTTAAATCAGCCATATCAGCGCCGGCGACGTATCAAACCCGTTATGATAAACAAACAGCCGTAACCACTTGTACACAGTGGCACAGTTTCAGGTTAGGAGGGAAAAGGAAAAAAAACATTCACATCAGCACTTTCGCTTGAAATGTGTTAGATTAGTAGAGAGAATTTGCTCATATTACGAGAGGAGATATTAAATACGTGTCAAGAGGAAAAAACCCCTGACATCGTTCCAAGATCAATATCTTCGAGATCGATTTCACACCTGTTTGTCTGTTCGCCAAATCTGAAAACGGAGCGGAATTGATACTTTTCATTCGTTTGCTAAAGAAAACTCGGGCTGAGTGGAATTAAAAACATACTTTGCTCAAGATTTTTGTTCATTGATCAGAGGTACGGAAACGGAAGTGCTCTCGGACACCTTCTGTTGCTTCGTGTTGGAGTGCGAGAGCTGCTCTCGCCTTCCCAAACACAGCACACCAATGACCAATGGTGCATGAGAAACAAAAATAATAATAATAATAATCCCACTACATCAATGTGGAATGTCATGCTGCTGTGATTAGAGCGATTTCAGCTCACCGTTATGGCAAATGTTTCTGAAAGAGTTCTGCGGTTTAACACTTCCAGCCTACATGCAGGCTTTCCTCCAGAACAGTAGCAGGCCTGTGATGACAGAACAGGAATAAGTGAGAGAGGAATTAGAGAGGAAGTAGACAAGGGAGGAAATGAATGTGACATCTGTGGTCTCGACCATTGGCTTTCATCAAACAGTAAAATATTTACGCAAACAGAAAGCGTGACATTGTTGTTTGCGTCGACACTACAACAATGCACCCATTCTCTTTATGTGGCTGGTGGCGAGACGGATGCGTGGAGCTCGGCCAGTTTTCCTCGTTTATAAACCTCTGGAGGACATGTAATCGCGTCTAGTTAACGTTAACTGGATTCCAAGATCGTTTATTTAAGCAAAGAGCTTTGTGGGACAAATTTCACATGCAAAAAAAAAAGAAAAACATGAAAATCATACATCACTGCAGGCTTTCCAACGGAAACAAACTGGTGTTCTGAGAAAACGTCCCATCTCTTGTGATCTATCTTTTCTTTACGTAAATTAAAAAAAAACAAAAAAAAAAAACACAACGACTTTTCCTAGCAGTCCTCAAGGCATTCAGCAGCTGTGGAAGCTCATAAATCAGCCCTGCACAGCTTCATGGACTTCTAGGTAAAACAGCGGAAACCCCCCCAAGGCTCTCTCTTGTCCTGGAAGGTGTTCGTTGTCTCAGATATCCGTGCCTTCCTTTGACGAAATGAGGGATGGCCGTGTTGTGAAACCAGAGCATGGTGCACCCCAATCTACTTCACACAAGCACAGACAAAACCACAACCGTTAAGAGATAAGTGAGCAAACTTTAAACTGTTGGCACTAAAATCAGATCTAATCATTCAGATGAATTCCAGAAAGACAGCTCTTGTGAATTTGCAATGCAAATTCTAACGGCAACAAGGATCTTGTCGCTGCGTAAAACAGCATCGGCACGCCGAGACTTGATCCGGGCAGGAAATCATAACTGATCCGCAAGAAAGCAACAGTGCGCAAATTGTTGCTTTTAAGTACACAATGCTTGGGGAAATTAATATTTTTCTGCATTTTCTTGAAAATCATTCTGCATCGTAATCTGTGCTGCTTGCCCATGTGACCCAATCAGGTTGTTGTGCTGAACAAATCGATACACGTTCATATAGTATGATAAATCTGTATAATTTCTATCGTTGCAGTTAAATATTTACTCGGGACATCCAACGGTTCAGATAATCCAGTTAATAACAGTTACGTTTCTTAAAATCACCGTAGAGATCACAAAGACCACAGCTAAATTGCATATCCAAGACTCTCTCTACCATTTTCACTGATTCTAACAATGCAGCAAGATATGAAAAAAAAACACTGGAAATAAATTAGAGAATGAAAGATACCTACATTTGCAGTCAAGAACTAAAAGTTTTTAACATATGTGACACCTTCATGACACTCAACGTTGCTTTACGATTTAAAGGCAAAGTGAAAAGCAGAACTCGATGCTAATGGTGACAACAGGGAACAACTCCACCGCCACCACGACGTCTAATCCTCAAGTCAACTCTAGTTACTAATCTGTATGCAAGAAATGCCTTCAAAATATATAGAAGGAAGCTACTAATGAAAATCTAATTCAGACATTTGCCCTGACTGACCCTGTCTGGATCAATTCTCCAAACTGTAATCAATTATCTCCGGATAATTCCATCCAAATTCTATGAACATTCATCGGCTCGTTCTTGAGATTCTGTACTGACGATCTTGGACGGAAACACGGACGACCTGAAAACTGTACGAGAAGAGAAAAGAAAAAAAAGAAAAACGATTTGTTCTCCGATACGAGCTTTAATCATACAGAGAGTTTCAATACACACAGACCTTTCGATGGGTAATACTGATGTTAGCTAGCATTGTTAGCATGTTAGCACTGGAATATCTTACTTCTGCTTCACCGTAAACCTCTTCAAATCGCTGAGGTACTTCTGAAAGCCGGCCATCGATCCCTATTTAACCGTTGTGGGGTTTTTAGTTTGTTTGTTTTTCCATTTAAAATTTATTACATTTAAAGTACAAGACTTTATTGTTTACTAAAAAGTTTGCATACTGCAGCTTTAAAGATTTAATTATACATTTCTGTAGTTCTGTGTGACTGTTTGAGCCCATTTCAACATCCAGCTCCTAAGTTTGTTTTTCTAACTCGACATCACTCTAAATTTTTCTAAGATTTAAATGAATCCAATTAGATTAACTGAAAACATTTTACTATGTGGCCTAAGGTAAAATACGCTTTGCCTATGATTGCACTCAAGTCTTTAGTAACAGAAATCAACTCTCATTCATCACCACCACTGACACGGTGTACAGCAGAAGTGCAGAAACGAACTGCTGGGGCTCTGAGGTAATGCTCAGGCGACGGCACTGTGTTAACTGTAAACACAAGCTTACACTGTGTCGCACACATCCATGTTCTCACACTCGCTAAGAAAAACAAATCTGGCTCATTTACATTAGTCGGTAAAAAAAAACCCACCCCACCCCGAAGAAGCTCGTGCTGAATGCTGAAAAGTAGCAACGCCACTGCATGAAACGTTTTTCCTCTCGGGATTAACAGCAGGCCTGCTGTTCTGTACACAATGATCTATAGTGTGATGAACTCGGTGAACTCGCAGGTTTCCATGTGTGAAGTCTTACTGCTCCGCCTCTCGGCTCAGGCCTGCCTCCCCCCCACGGGCTCAGCTGACTCTGCCATATGTTG
Source organism: Tachysurus fulvidraco (assembly GCF_022655615.1). Lineage (NCBI taxonomy): Eukaryota > Metazoa > Chordata > Actinopteri > Siluriformes > Bagridae > Tachysurus > Tachysurus fulvidraco. The sequence continues at coordinate 26,037,722 of NC_062518.1, read as the reverse complement.
CCAGTGCAAGTGTTTGACAGCTTCCGTCAGCTGAGCTGCTCTACTCGCGAACGGATACAAGAGTGAGTGCACAAATTACCGATCTGCTGCAATTCTATCAGTAAAAAACACACACAAAAACGCTTAAACTAAAAAGTACACATCTGTCGTATTTGGGGTTTCTTGCATTTGCATGGTGCTACTACAGATCGCAGCGTCAGCGTGTGTGTGTGTGTGTGTGTGTGTGTGTGTGTGCGCGCGCGCGCGCGTGTGCAGAGGAGCTAAAAACCACACAAGTGTTGGAGTGACACGATGAGCTTCCTCTACATCAGGGGTGTCAAAATCAGGTGTAATTATATTTGGCCCGCGAGATCAGATGTGTGCATTACAGCTGGCTAGCCGCATGCTCCCCTACTACTACAAATCCCAGAATGCCTTGCCACTGTATTGACACGTAGTCACGAACACCAAGCGCCCCTCATTCTCTGGTGACAGTCCTTAACAACCATGTTACAGTCACATCGGGTAAGTTAATTCCACCCTCCACAAAAATGGCCAAACGAAAGATGGACAATAGGAGCTTTCAAGACAGGAGGGAGGCAGATTATCTGTTCACCAATATAAAGGACAGACCTGTTTGTCTTGTGTGCTAACGGAGCTAACGTGTCTGTAACGAAAGAATATAACATAAGAAGACACTAAGAAACGAAACGTAAAGCAGAAGCTCCAGAAGGCGGAGGAGATGAAAAAAAGTCTGGTTTCCTGGCAGACTATGTTCATGAAAGCAAAAGCAAAAAGTGAAGCTGCTGTAAAGTCTGTAAAGTGTTATTGTGGCAGCAGAAACAGCAAAATCTGAACTTTAATGAGGGAAAGTTTGTCAAAAAGTGTAGGGTCAAAGTTTGCGAAATGAACACTGATGTGTCTTTTATTTCAAATATAATTTCTTATGTGTCTGTAATATCAAGCTCTGGTTGTTCCAAATCCTGTATTTAAGCAAAACTAAAGTTTGTCTCCATATGAAAAAGGTTGAACATTACAAATCAATTGCAGTTCATTTTTCAATAAATATTCAGTTTGGCCCGTGACTTTCTCTCAGTTTTATATTTTGGCCCACGGTGAATTTGACGACACCCCTGATCTAGAGTAATCAGGCCATGTGACAAGCGCTCAAGCTCCTGTTACTCTGAACCACAAACTTTGATGCATGACCAAAAAGGAAGCGCCTGCGACATGAAGGGAGGATTCTTTCAATTTGGATGCAACTGAATAGTTCAAATTCGATTGGTATTATAATTGACAGATTGAGCCTGCTAATGGCAGACAATGGGGCACTTTTGTTTCCCCATGGGCTAAAAGCTTTAAAAGATTAGACAGCGCCTCCCGTTTATGCAAACTGCTCTACAATAAAGCCCTCATTCATATCCTAAAAGGAGCACATTAAATTCTATATATATACACACACACACACACACATACACACACAAGGCAGCCCATTCACAATGTGCCGATGTGCCTGTGATATTATATAGCCAATACAAATGTTGAAATGTGTGTTTGTCTCATTGAGCAGCTTCAGGATGGAAGGATGGGGGAGAAGCCTGGCTGGCGCCTGAGGGAAGAGGAGGGGGAAAACTGGAGAGAAAAGGGGAGAGGGGCAGCTCTGCTCTGACAGAAAGGCCTTATCGTGACATATCGTTGCAGCTGAGCTAAAGGCTCGGGAAAGGCGATCCGTTCTCACACACACACTCACCTCTGCGCCTTTCCTGAGACAGCAGTCCAAGCTGTGGTCACAGTTGTGCGAATGTGCGCAAGTCTTTAAACTTAGCTCCTACATGTGGATGCACATGGCGGATTGGATTGCATGAATGGACCATGTGTGTGTACACATAACGAGTGTGGAAAGAATAAATCTCATCTTTACTTCTTAGAAGAGAAAGACCTCGAGCTTCCACTAGTGGAACTATAGCCTTGTATGGAAGGAAATGTTACAAAGACACTGCAATTGAGCATGCACACATGTACATCTCTGAAACATTTTGACATGACCTGAAATGCAACACACACACACAAAACCAAAAACAAAACAAAACAAAAAGTACAGCATAAATTAGCGGTAATTCTGATCCGTAGTATTCACCAGCTTTGCTGTTTAGAAGTAGGTCATGGTTATTTGTGCTTAAACGCCTATTGCTGCTACATAGGAGCCTGCAAGAAAACAACACAAAGTCTATCACATTGACTTACCACTCATGTTACAAAGACCCAGAAACCTTTAAACAAACTTGCTCTGATACGATTCCCTGACAGGAATGTGCTTGATAATGGCTGAAGAGATAATCGAGCTGGTTCTGCGAGATAAGAAATTTATTTTAGAAATCGACAGAAAACAAGGCTTTCACTGCTTAACATTGTATACAAGATAACATCCTTCAAACAACAGCTGTCACTAGCTATGAGGACACAGAGGTGCAGACCTCAATCGATCGGTAGGTTTTGCTCCCCCCCCCCCCTAATTTGTTACCTGTACAGCTGTACAATCTGATTAGGGATCAGTAAAATTAATCAGTGATGCCAGTCTGCTCTGTATTCCAAGACTCGATCATTAGCGACAAACTGACCTCAGAATATTTAAAAAATATTTTTAATCCTTTCCCATGGACAATCACCCATCATATTTGTAAAATGCAATGTATTTTTAACCTGTTGCTAGTTGCGGTAACATTAGCTGACTGGGTTTGGCTACAAGCTTCTTAGCCGCCTATAAATATACACTTAATATTTAATAATTAATGAGAATTTAATTAAAGCATTGCGTAACATTAGGCTTTAATGATTAATAAGAGGCTTCATGCATTGTAATCGAGAAATATATATACATTTAAGGTAGTAAATTTAAAATGGTCTAACTTGAGTCAGAGTTTGGGGACAAATTAAAATGTTGAGTTTGCAAAAGTTTAATTAAAACTTTGATTCAGGCTAAGCTTCAAATGAATTAAGACTGTAAATAATTTAAAAAACAATTTCTTCCTAATTCAGTCTCTGATTGGCTAGTGTTGCTGTGATTGACAGAGGAGAGGATTGCCCACAAATGACTGTGGCATCATAAGGGTTCAAACTTGCTCTCTATGAACAAGTTAAAATAATTACCTTTTGAAATAAAAGTACAAGTACACTAAATTTAAGGTGGCCACAGAGCTAAAAAAAAAAATAGGTCCTACGTGTACTACAGGGCCAAAGGTTTGTAGACACATGACCACCACACCTTTTGGTAGCACACAACTGTCTAAAATGTCTTTGTGAAGACATACTGCAGCTTTCTGATTTCCCTTCATGGGAACTTGCCCAAACCTGTTCCAGCATGACAAATGTGATTGACCTCCAGGACCCGACCCCACTGAGCATCTTTAGGGTAAACTAGAAAAGGTTGTTGTCCAACATCAGTGACCTCGGTACGTACGCTCTTATATAGTATGCAGTCATGTCCCAAAATGAAGAGTAAAGACTTCCCAGAAGAGTGGAGTTTATTATAGTAGCAAAGGGTTAGTAAGTCCATATTACTGCACATGGTTTAAGCATGAGATGTTCAACAAGCACATCATATGATTGGTGGATTAATATGATGACACAACATAAAACTAAGAAAAAGCAACGCTGGTAAAGTAAGACCAGGGTATACGTAACCCGTCACCCGCTGCAGCTGTTCCGGATAACTACAAAGGGTGGGATGTTCCTAGAACACACTCCTCTCAGCTCCAAGCATGGGCATTGCACACTTACCAGAACGGTGGGCAAGAAAGACACATCTTCCTATCAGCTATCATCCTATATAACAAAAATAGATTCGGAGAAAACCTCAGCACACCCATGTGTACATTTAGGTCCTGCCCTGACCCCCAGAGACGAAAAGCCAATGAGAGTCCTTCACAGATCCCACGGTACAGCTGTGCTTCATAAATTAACCTTTGACTAGAGAGACGTAGCAACAGGTGCTTGAGTATTACTCACACACGGAGTTAGAAAGATTAAAAAAAAAAAAGGGGGTTCCGGCTACGTTGATATTGGCAGGATTGAGTGGTATGTTCCTCCCATCGTCCCCTACACCCCGACCATGCCGTGGAAGCCGAAGCACCCCTAAAGTGCCCCACAAATGCTAAGTTGATAACAGTGTGCTCTTTACACCCTTTAGAACCTTAGTGAACCCTGCACTAAACAGCTCTCCAGCTGTAGCTAAATTTTCACCGCTATTAATTCCTAGAGGCAGGCAATATATTTATTTATATATAGCAATAAAGAGGGGACACCATGCGTATTCCAGTGAAGTGCAAATGAAAAGAACTTTAGTCAAACAAAATTAGACATGCAGTCAGTAGTAGAATTATTAGCACCTTTAATAAAGATGGGTAAGAAAGGTTAGGGAAAAATATCTTCTCCATATAGACACAGAAACGTATCCAGACCAGGGATTCCATCTGCTCCTCAATACAGTATCTCTCCAGGTCCTGGATCCTGGACTCTCACTTCACATCAGTGCACCATAATATTCATCGGTGTTTAGTTCAGCGGACTTTCCTGGCCATGTCGATAGCTCGATGCAAGAGGACCACCGATGTACACAGACACTATTCAAGGCACTTTAGAAATATCCTGAACATTTGAAACGGGGCAGATTTTAGGAAACAGTTCAGTGTTCTCAAAAGTCAAGAATCAGATGGAAACCACGGTCTTACTTTAACTGAGAAGCTGAGTAGAAACCTTTGTTCTTAGCAGCAGGGTTACAAATGGGAAGCTTTAGCGAGTTTGGAAAAGCAAACCTGATGTGGTCTGCTATTTATGAGGCCCTGTGCCCCAAAAAGGTTGAGAGCTGAGCTAAAGTTTGTACCCCTGTCGCTCCATCGTCAAGGTACATTGATGTGATGTACTCATTGGTGCTGTTTCCTCAACCAGGAGCAAATGTTTCAATCAGTAGCTGCAGAGTGGATTGACTGTTCCAAGTTAACAGCTATATTGCCTTGCTACAGTATACTGTACCATATGTGAGGTAAAGTTATAAGTGTACATTTTGTGGACTGTTCATCCACAAAAGCATTAGTGAGGTCAGGGACGTTCAGATAAAGGATTTTTACAGGCTGCTGCAGTTCTTCTGGCCACCCGCACACACCTTGCCTTCTTGGAGCCTGCTTAGAGCACAGGAACAGTCATGCTGGATCATCATTAGGCCTCTTGCTTCCAGTGAAAGTCTTACTGAAAGATCAGGTTATAACTTGTCATCAGCATTACACTGAAGTTCATTTAAATGACTCACAGCAGCATCTAATTACACATGCTTGAGGAAAAACACACCAAAGAGGAACGACAATGAGGAGAGAAGGAAGAGTGCCAAGTTAGCACGACGGGCAGCATACAGCAAAAATAAATAAATAATTTATGCAGTTTTATATAATTTTTGATTACATAAGCAGAAAGTAAAAAAGGCACTTTAAATAATTTTATGCTGGAATGCAACATTAATATTCATCTAGTTCACCTAGTATCAATACTTATCCAATTAATGTTTAATAAAGAGCGAACATTCTCAAAATTGGCTGTTGCGGTATATTGGACATTTAAAAAAAAAAAAAAAGCCAAAATGAAACTATCATAAAATCAGTAATAATCCTCTTCTAATCTTTCTGCTCTCAAGGAAAAATCTACACTTTTCTCAACAGTAAGCCAGTCATGCTCTCACTCGGCAATGAAAAGGCCTTAGTCTTGAACGCAGTGTACCGCAGCCAGATCAGCACATTGTTCAAGCCGACAGCAAAATTGGAGCCTGCTTACGGTAAATGTGTGTTAAAACACACATTTGTGTATGTGTGTGTGTGGCGGCTTTTGAGTAAAGTCTGTCTTGTAGTGAACTCCAGTGACATACAGCACTCCATTTATGTACAGTCTGATTTAAGGGAGGCAGATGACATTTATTCAAAACTTACAAGGTTTCTACTTTTCTCACTAACCGCATGGCTTCTCACTCATGCTCCTTGGCATTCACAGCACGTTCAAGGATTCTCGCCAACAGCAAAAAAGTAAAGCATTTAAAGCGACGGCAAGGGGGTCAAAAAAAAAAAAATGAAGACCACCGATGGAAAAAAAAGGATCGCTTGGCAAGGAGAAAGACGCAGAGTGAACCAATTGAGATGACTCACATGGCAATGACCAAAATCAGGAGGGGACCTCATTGCCCTGTCTGCGGAGCACATGGAGTCATGGAGACGTAGAGTGAAAGTCGGAGAAGTATTTTAAGACATCTGGCAACATCACCACTGTGTACATTACAGACTGCAGATCCAGAATAGCCACAGCAGCTCTCAACTCTGTCCTAGTTTGGACTCTTTGGTGGAATGCTGTATGCTAATGAGACACAAGCTCTCCACCTCATAAAATGTCATGGCGGGCCACATGAGACGCGAGCGGCACAGAACCAGTTGTACTGCTGCGGTCATAAATTCCATGAGAGAAAATACACACTGACTCAGCACACAGAGTGGTGGGGGGTTGGGGAAGAGGGAGAGAGAAAAAGAGGGGGGGGGGGCAGCGAGAGCAAAAATGTGGGCCAGACAGCAGACAGGAAAAGGATAGAGAGATAAACGTGAATCACAGTGTCATGCTTCAAGGAGGGATAGAGAGAGAGAGAGAGAGAGAGAGAGAGAGAGAGAGAGAGAGAGAGAGAGAGAGAGAGAGAAATGACTATAATAAGGCATGAGGAGGAAGAGAATTCCAGGGTATATGAGTCTATTGTTATTTCACTCCAAGTTCTGCAAGTGAAATACTAAGCTCATGCAGCAATAAATAAACAAACTTTTAAGATGATCAATAAAAGACAGAGCACTTACCAAGCAATTCACGAGAGGTGCGATTTCTCTCTTATTTTGTCTCCTGTAGGGCATTTCTGCACCCTGACGTGCAACACCTCCACTGGAAAAGGCATCACTACTACAGGCATCACTTTCCCGCCATCATTTTCTGAAACATGACGACAGAACATAAATGACGGAAACCAAACTTTTGAAACAGTGAAGGAAAAAAAAAAAAAAACATTTTCTGTATTTACATAATTCCAATGCCGACACCGGTTCCACGTGAATGAGTTGAGTAACGTTATAGTTTCAGCACATGATCTGGGTGTTTACTTTCACAACCATGAATAAAACCACATACTGAGCTCACAGCTGAGATGAGAATCAAACCTACAACACACTCCTTAACCACTGTGATGTTCTCCCATGAATGTTTTAATCCCCTAAATTTAGGAAAGGAAAAATACAAGAAAAGGAAAAATAACAGAAAAAGGAAAAGGAAAAATAACAGAAAATACAAGCATGATAGACAACGATCTATCTGTGATTGGGAACTACCACCGATTGGCCACCTAGTACCTGTACCAGCCCACCCTAATATAATTGGCTGAAACTGGCCCGGGTCAACATCCTCATGACCTTTCCCAAATTGGTTCATGTTAATCCTACATCATCACGCTCACTCTACATCATTCAGTCACAGTGTTTAAATGAAGTTTAGCATAAACGCTAAAATGTAATGTTAACTCTTATTAAATCTCACTGACCACAGCATTTACAAAGGTTTGCCGTTTTGATGGTCAAAGTTGCTCCTGAGTGACGGAGCAGAAAAACATTTGCCAGAGATTGCAAATTTGAATCATGGTGGTGCGACTGACTGGCAGGAAATGGAGTCCAATTTCCCTTTTCCACCAGAAAGACCCGGGTGCTGGTTCAAAGTTGGTTTCACTGGCGATACTACTAAGAACCGGTTTGCCTTTCCATGGGCTAGAGAGCCATCACAGAACAAAGTCACGTTTCCCAGCAACGTTAGCGTAGCAGCGGGAAACACAAACATCAACAATGGTGGATGTTGCTTTACCGTTAATGCTCATGGCTTTGTGAGCCTTCATTGGCATCCAAATGTGGCGAATCCAACGTGTACGTGCAGCTCCGTGTAATTTGTATAAACGGAGGTTGTAATTGAGAAAGTACGTAACGTTATTTTATCATTAACACAGAAAAAAGTTAGCCTTAGCATGTAGCTAACTACAATCATGTGTGCTGATAATTGATCATATTGCGGTAAAGTAAAAGTGTATTAAACATTAGTATACTTAAGCTACATTATCAAATGTGCTAACAGTAGCCCCCCCCTCAGCCCCGCCCCCAGTCCCTGATGCAAGCGGTTCTCAACTCTAAACCCTCTGGTTCAGAGCCATTGCTTTGGGTGTCGAAAAAGAAATAACTGATTTTAAAATTAGGCTCTGGCTCTGAACCAGCACTCAAACTGCCTCAGTGGAAAAGCACAAGAGAGTTTCTGTCCCTGCTAACTGGGTAACTGTCCCTGCTAACTGGGTAAGAAGGATGTTTCTCCTCTGTCCAACGCAGACACACAGTGGACTGTGAGCTTGCGTATGCAGAAGAGGCACAAGTCCTGTTACACAGCAAGAAATGTAACTTCTGTGCTTAGCTGAATTCATGTGTTTAGGAGGAAGCATGTGTTAGTCCTGGTAGCCATTTTATGAACGAGAAAGCTGTCTGGTGGTTTGAAACGGGCCAAGAACAAATGAAGATACGAGAAATCCAAAATAGCTCAAATTTAAAGCAATTTTTTTTAATTACACCAGAGAAATACATGACAGATTTCAGAGAAATTATGCTAGAAATTGTCGTCATACAAATTTTCCTCTGTTGGTTTCACACACCACTGTTTGTGATAAAGTGCCTCCAGAACTAACTGCCGAGTTAAAAGTCTTATCTTTATAAGGCCACAGAACGATTCCCTAAATTGGAGTGGTTTTGTCGGAGTTTAAGGCTCTCTAGTGGATTGGGGGTAAGAAGTAATCATGAAAGAAAAGCAACCCTTCCAATAGTTTTTATTTTAGTTGCGGTCTGTTAACACGCTGTTCACGCTTCCTGCTGCTTAACACGGAAAGGTCATTGTCAGCTATTTCCAACTCGGCTCCTATAAATCACAAAACTGTTGTTGATTAAACACAAGCTCAAGCTCTGTATTCATCATGACACTTATTTATGTCCATATATAAGCACAAATCTCAGTCAGTGCACAGTGTACGGTTCCCAAAAGAAAACGGATCAAAATCATATAGGACTGTGATGCAAAGTATCACAGTATTAGGAAATGGGCAGCCTTCTGTTCCACATCTGTCTGTCAGTTGCACGGACACCGACAGACTCTCTCACACTCACTCACACACACACACACACACACACACACACACAGGTGAAAGAATGCCCTGTTTTGGCATATGACAAACAGCACCACCATGCTATGCACATTATAAGCAGTAATTTCATGACTATATTCACACATCACTTACTACTATAGCGGTCATATTTGAGCAGCCAGCGTTAATACACATTTAGCCAGCATGCTGCTCGGTGTCTGTGTCCATGTGCCTGACCACAGCAACTGGTTACTCTGGTCCGAAAATCCTTTAACAAACGTGCATAGTGTAAACGGTTCTGTTACAACCTCCACTGGTTGCAATCACCTCAACACAACGAGCCAGCTGACACTAAACGGTGCACATCATATGGCTCTTTGTTATGTTAATTAAGGGATTAATGCTCCCGAAGCTGAAAAATCCGTCCATCTGACCAGCTACCAGCTGATAACGCGCTGAGCTGCAAACATTCTTTAATGAAGGTAGGTGGTGTTGGTAAAAAAAAAAAAAAAAAAAAAAAAAAAAGAGATTATCCAACATAGACATTTTTGTTCTATGTGTCAACTATCTACATCTTCTAGATCCGCTATCAAAATACAAGGTCAACAATGACAATTACGGTAGCAGGCATTTAATTACGAGGACTTATTCATGAAAATTGTAAAGAAAGTTCTTAAAAATGTTGGTGTTACCCCATAAAATTAGAGAAGATCTTAGTAAAGATAAAAGTTCTCCATAAAGCATCTAAACCTTTAGAGGATCTCAAAAGGTCTTAAGAGTAGTGAGGAGGACTTTTAAGAGACTTCAGAGTTTCTTTAGCAGAGAGGAAAATGGCCAAAGAGGGAGAAGAAACGTATTGTATACAATGTTTAATAATGACAGTTAATGACAATTAGTTCATAATAATTATAGAATTTCTGTGTTGTGTCCGAGATGTTTACATTAACATTAATGACATTTATAACATACAGATGTTAGATCATATCCAATACGATCGGTCACCAACGTAATCCCTACACCATATAACCTCTAATATCTTAACATAGAGACAAAGTGAAGGCTTATTATACACCATATTTAATGGTAAGGTCGCCGTTGTTTGAGAAACGCTTCAAAAAACTGAGTCGGGCCAACAAACAAAACAAATACAAAACTAACGTGTAGCCAAATGAGCAGAAAGGGGCGCGTCTTGTCAATATGGGCGGAGAGAGTGTTCAGTGCGCATGTGTGACGTTAGCAGAAAGCGGTTTTAACATCGACATGGAGGATAAAAAACAAAGAAAGAAAGAGAAGAAAGGCTTACAATAAGGCAAGGCAAGTAGGACGTGTTAATATAGGATCAGCTTTCCAGTGCTGGAGAGAACTGAAGGAGCAGGAAGTTGGCCACATTTTCACAGATTGGAGTTTCCCGAGTCAATAACTCCTGAGCTAAACACTGTTACTACACAAATAACACCTCTTTTCTATTTTAGTAATGTAGAGAGGCAGCTACAACCGTGTTTTGTGTAGTAACAGCGTTTAGCTCAGGAGTTATCAACTTTACTTAAGACGCAGAGGCGCGTTTTTCCTTCTCGATAGGTGAGTAACGTTGGTTTTGCTTTGTTACACAGAACTAATATATGCCTTTGTCCTTTACATGATTATGCTTGTGTGTCATTTTTGCTTGTTTGTTTATCTGCAATCGTATTGTTCTTCCCTTCAGCTATGATAAAGACACATTTCTTTCCATTAGTTGCCTGGGTTACGTATGTATGTGTGGGCGGAGCTATCAATACAGGGGTGGGACCCATTTGGGTTAGGGGCGTGTTTGTTTTGGTGATTTTATATGTCAACATTGGCTTTCAAACAACGGATACCCTACCTTTAATTAAGAGTTTAAAGATACATTATGTATTTAAAAACATGTACAAGGTCAATTAAAATATTTTTTTTAAATCACCCTTCACCATTGATTTTTATTTAAATATTATTGTCTTAATCAGATATTAAGGATGCTGGAAAATTACAACCTGGCCATGTCACCCACTTGACCATCTTTTCCTGTGTATTATCAGCTTTTGTCCATGCACTGATCAAATAAAGCATTAAAAAAAAAAACAACACTCAATTATTCTCAAGAAAAAGCGTTGCACTAATTGTAATATGCACTTATCAGAAGATGGACTTCACAGAACCCGAGAAAAGTGTGCCGCCTCCCTCGACTTTCACACAGACATCAACTTCCATAAACATCTCTTTTGGCTCTCGTTCAGAGTTACAACACTTTGGGAATTCAGAAAGATTGTAGCTTTCATTGTAAGACCTTAAAGCTGGAACAAGACCTACTGAAAACCAAAAACAGCAGGCATCAATTCCAGGCAGAGAATTACAGTAGTTAATCCCAAGGGTTTGGGTATAAGTGACTATGACTGCACCACCCCTGTGCAGGATAAAGGCAGCGTATGCCTCAGCAAGCCAAAGTCATGTGCCATCTGGCACTGAGAATCCTGTACAACACCAGGCTCCAGGAAAAGTCCAAGTACTCTGGCAGGAGCTACTAGAGCCTCTCTATCCCTAGAGGTAAATCAGCTGTTACAAAAACACTCAGCTCTCTGGGTATAACACAATGGCCATCTGCTAGCTCTGTAACAGAAATAGAAGGCCGCTCCACCCAAGGGCAAATTTGATGGAACTTTGGCACATAAGGAGGGTAAATGCAAGGGGTTTTACTGTTCCGTGCGGAAGGAAAATGCACGAAAGAGAGGAAATAAAAAAAAAAGAATGAAACTGGTGTGTGTGTGTGTGTGCGCGTGCTTATCTAACTGGGTCAGAATAGATTGTAGTCACATCCTATCCAGAAATACTCTGGTAATTTGACACTGGTCTTTTAAAAGGAAGTTTCACACTTTTAAAATAAATTCAGTTAAGGGAAATTAAGGCATAGTGTCATCTCTTTCTCCGTACGCATTCGTTCTCTCTCTGACCAGGCTGCAGAGGGGCAGACAAAATGGCTCCCAACACAGGATGTCCTCACTTTATCAGTTTAGATCCATTAGTGACGTGATCGGACATAATTGATCTGGCCCACTCCGTCTCTTTTGAAGCATCCGGCCTCCAGAGTGCCTGATTGAGAGAGGAGCTGTGTGTTTAGGAGGCTGTTACAAGCTCAAGCCCAGTTCAAGTTCCTCTGGGCACTAATAAAGTGTGTAGTCTCCTGGTTCCTCCTGCTACACATGAAATGGAATAATGGCATTATATCAGGACAACTCTCACCTAAAGCACAATTTAGTTGAAAACATATCTGGGTTCGTTTCTTCAGGAGGTCTAGATGATGTCGCAAACAACACGGGAGTATGAAGGGTAAATGTTTTAGGACCGTACTAACAAAAGGCATAAAGACATTTATTGACGTGCAGAAATTTCTTCTCAGGCATTTGCAGTTCATTAATAATTCACACTTAAATTTGATTTTGTCTATAGGACACATTTGCTATCGGGGGTAAGGAAGGTGAAGTTTATTTGAATGTCCCATCAACCATTCTCACCTGTTACTTCTGCCAATAAACAAACAAACAAATAAATAAAAACAAATAATCGCTTTTATATCATTTTGACATATTGATAGACTGTAACTGATCAAACACCTCACATAATAGACAACATTACACAAGCCAAGGGCACTTGGTCTTGCTCAAGGGCACCTCAGTCGTGGTATTGCCGGCCCGAGACTCAAACCCACAACCTTAAGGTTAGGAGTCAAACTCTCTAACCATTAGGCCACGAACCACATAAATCTCAAGCTGATGTATACATTTTTGTCGATTCTACAACTCTGGTCCTTTCCTTTGCTCACTGCTCTACCTTGGTATGGGGATCTGCCCTGGCATATGTTCTGTAACAATGATGCCATTGCAAAAGGGAAATTAAACCCAGGGGTACCAGTGCAGCTCGCCCTTTATAGCCCCATCTGTTCCAAGAATGTTTGTGTCATTCAGCTGAACAGACCTCTCACCTATCTGGATCACACCCCCACCTCCAGTGAGGCTAAAAATCAGCAGGAGGCCATTTGGTACGCTTTACCAGAACTCTAGTGCCCGAAGTGTGTGAACTTTCATTTCCTTAATGGTTTGTTTGCTGGACAACTAAATCATTGCTTAAGGTATCAACAACAGGATTCAGAGTAATTACTGAGGTATTTATGTTACCACAAATGAGTTCCATCTCATAGAACATGGAGTTATCTTTAGCACAGTTACTGACATTCGAAGGTCTGACAGTAAATATATACGTTTGGATCAGGAAATGTAATTAACAAAAGAACTTCCATATTAAGTTCAGATGAACTTTAAGACTTGCTGCAGGATTAAATTTCACATTTGCGACATGACCGGCATGTTAAATAATTCAGGCATGGCTGTGTTGTGTCTATACGGGTATGTGAGTCTTGAAGAACATGAAGCTTTGTTGGCCAGCTCCCGCTCGCTCACACACACACACACACAGGTAAAAAGAGGACATCACACACATCCCAGGTCTAAGGAATAGAAGCATATAAAATTACAGCTGATGAAAAGCACAACCTCCTGGCTCGTTCGTTCAAAAGACAGACGAGCAGAAGAGACAGCGCACTTTAAATGACAGAAACCCGTAGCGATGGTATCACTTTCTCCAGATGGTGACCTATCTCCTCTCTCTTACGTGCAAAGACGGCCGGAGCGATTCAGCCATCTCTGGGGAGCTTTCTACAAAAGACGGCCGCCAGCAGCGAAGACTCGAGAGCACGTGAAAAGAAACAGCAATGTATTTCTCCTCAGCTCAAAGCTGTTAGTGTTCAGCGTGATGAGCAGCGACTGTGTCATAACCAGACTGACGATACGATCCGAGTGATTCATAAGACATAATGGAGCGTTTCCTTTCTTCGGTGATTAAAACTGAAGCATTCGCTTTGAAACAAAATTCCTTTTTTTGGCTACAGCAGATGTTGGTAAACAATGCTGTGTACATGAATGAATGACTTCATAAGCGTGTGACTCAGATGTTTGCCCACAAGTGAGGTGGATATTGAGATTGCTGGGGATTAAATAACATTGATACATGCTGTGACACTGCACTATTGTATCACAAAGATGATAATAGGTGAGGTTCATGGCTTACTCCTGTTTATTAACGCTTTCTTTCCTTGCTTTACTGAATCAGCTTACAAGCACATAAAGAAAAAGTGACTCACACTTACTGGATGTCAGATGTTTAATGCTCCTGGCACCGACTCTGTCCCTGTCACGGGTTTATATTAAATGAGGTCGTTCTAATACGATACAGTTTCTATAGTAACGCTTCATGTAATCAAAGGGCTAGTTTTAAACCTGGCATTATGAAAACATCATCACCGACCACTTATCAGACATCATACTTTTATCACTTCTGCAATTATTTTCTAAACAGAGATGTGAGGCAAATCCTCTCATCTGACTGTACGCACAGTTTCGATGTGAATCGTGCGGTCTGCTAAAGAACTGGACGAACGAATAAGAGACGAGAGGACGATTGAAGCCGTGAAAAGCAGCTGCTTTCGATACTGCTGTTATACAGCATGGTCTTTATTCATTACTCTCTCCTGGTCTTGCAATGATTTGATATATTCCAGCTAGGGAAATGATGCAGTGGAATTGGTCTGTCGTTGCTCTCTGGGACACATCGAGACACGTTCGCTTTCACACTACTAATGTGATGTGACCATATGCATGCCAGACCACCTCCTAATGTGGTTTGAGTGATGGGCTCACAGTACATCCTTGAGACAAGCTGTGTTTTTGTCTTATTCAAGAAAGAAAGCAAGAAAAAAAAAGACCAAAAAAACAAGAAATGTTTATTTTCCTATAATAGCAAACCCTGTTGTGTTTTAGTCCTTAATCCAAAATGTGTGTTGAGCAGATCACAAAGAGGTGATGAAACATATTGAGTCTCCTGTAAAGACAGGAGGCGGTGGTGGAAGTTAAAGGCACATTAAAGAACTTTAAGCTTACGCTTGGGCTTCAGCTCCAAAGTCCCTGAGAGCGGGTGGGTCAAGCTTTACATGTGTTAAGGGCAAACAAACACACCTGTTTACACAGCATGTGCTCACTACAGTACCCATTAACACGAGAGAGAGAGAGAGAGAGAGAGAGAGAGAGATTGACACATGTTTGAGTATCGTATCAGACCCACAGAGCAAGCACTAAGTTGTTGATGGCTGTTGCATCATTAAGATTTGACTTGCCTATTTTTTTTTTAGACATTAATTTAATTACTGTCTTACACTAATTACACTTAATTTTTTTACGTTTAATATCTCTTTATATAACCGAGTAGGCATGTATCATGTGTTACATTCTATAAATGACATGAACTGGGATGAACTGAAGCAAGTGACAGGGGGGGAAGTGAGAGAGAGAGAGAGAGAGAGAGAGAGAGAGAGAGAGAGAGAGAGAGAGAGAGAGAGAGAGAGAGAGAGAGTGAGAGTGAGAGTGAGAGTGAGAGAAAGAAAGTGAAAGAGACAGAGAGTGAGACAGAGAGAGAGAGAGAGAGAGAGAGAGAGTGTGAGAGAGAGAGAGAGAGAGAGAGAGAGAGAGAGAGAGAGAGAGACAGAGACAGAGACAGAGACAGGGAGAGAGACAGAGAGAGAAGGTAACACCAGGTCACTGCAGGAACAAAGGTTCATATATCTCCAGGCCTTGTTCCTGTGAACAATCCATGGTTTTCTGAAGTCTTAAGTTTGCTGATTCAGTTTCAGATGTTGTTTTTTTAAGTTACTACAAGAGAATGTTACATAAACACTTACGGAAAGAGACTCCAGTGTCAGTGCTTCTTAAGGGGTCAGATGTACAGCTGTTATTAGGAGAAGATCAAGCGAGAGCTGAATGTTGACGAGCGATTGACTCCAGCTGCTAGAACGTAAGCGGTATCCAGGACTAAATCTTTAAACGGTGGTTTTTGTCCGCACACTGTAACGATGCACGCTATAAATAAAGCTGTAGTAAGATGATAAAGTGTAGGAAAATAATCCTATAACTACACATCAAAGCCAAACCCAACCATCCATTTGTTTATTATTTTTCTACTAGTTATTTGCATAATAATAGATTTAACACACAACATATAATGCTGTATTCAGGACAGTAATGAACTATTTTTATTTTAAAAACACTATACAGCTTGTGTGAGTGAGGAAATGTTCGTAAGGAAGATTGTACAGGTTGCAGAGCGCAAAAGGCTTTCTTTCTTAACGGCCAGTTTTCATCTTTAGCACAGATCACTCGATATAAGCACGCCACATCCTACTGAGAACATGAAACAAAAACAAAACAGGCCAAAGGTCTCAGATGTTGGCAGTTTAAAAGAAGAGAAAACAGATTGTCACACAGAAGCTTTACAGAAGCTTGCATGCTGGAGCGATAGAATGGTTTAAAGACGGCTTTCAGGATGGAGACTAGTGACGCAGAGTTTAGGGAAATCTGACAGAAAGCTTATATAAGAATCTCAATCGTGAACATATTATGAGTTTAAATCGTGATGATTCCGTGGCAAAAACTGCCCATGCTCTCTGAGTATTATCTCTCCCCTGTCAAGCAGCAACACTAACCAGTCAAGGGCATCTGTATGGTCAGATATCAAACCAGGGACTCTCAAGCTGCTAGTCAGGGAAAAATCAGACATTTATGAGAATGATTTACATTAGACTTTCATTCATTTTAATTTTAATACGTCTCTATGGTCTGATTAGGAACAACATGACTTGAAACAAGGACATATGCGTTTATTCTCCTTGTCACACTTAATGCAGATGTCTCCTCTGTCCACAGTTTTGGAGTTTAGGCATTCACGAATCACTGGAGGTTAAGCATTAAAAGGGGATTGTCGTCCTGGTCAAATCAATGTAGCTGACATGAAGAACACAGCTACAGCCAATATTGAAGAGAATGACAGGATAGAAAAATTACATATTTGAAACCCGATCATAAAAAGCCAAAGCACACAGAAAGAGACAGGTATAACACCCCCAACTCCAACCTCCATATACACTGTCACGATCATTAAGCTTGACACAAACATCATCCTGTACGCTCGATTCAACACCCACGCTTTTCTAATCAAAGCTACAGCAGTCTTGCCGCCATCCCAATCACCTCCCTCATCACCACCGGCTGCCAAAGACGTCCCTCAGACAGTGAATGATGGTGTCTACACTCTCTACACACAGCATCCAAACAGCACTAACCAGACTCGACACATTTAGACGCTCCATCCTCCCCGTTGACCCTAGGTCACCCCGGATGACCTTTTCTTCCACATGACTCGCTGAAGACCTTGACCTCGGTTGGAGATCCTAATCAAAAAAAAGCAGGCCTTGACTCCACACGAGCCACAATGGATTTTAAACACAACCAACATTAGTGTACATGACAAAGTGGAAAATTGAAAAATTTGAATTTCTCCCTTCCAGATAAATTAAGTATGAGGCAGAGAGATGATGTGGTCCAATGGTTCTTCAGTTCCCCACTCTAACCTGCAATTAGTGCTCATTCCTGCTTGATGTGCAAAAGTGGAAGTATATATATATATATATATATATATATATATATAGATATATAGATATATATATATCTATATATATATACACTGTGCATTAAATGTGTAAAGAAAGAAAAATAAAGCTTGGAAGGATGCAAGTGCCGGAAGGAGCTAAATTGCTTTGCTAGTTTGCAAGCACATAATATATTAAGCAACCAATCTACATCTTTAGTGCTTTGTGTAATTGGTGTTTAATTCCTGAGCTGCTTAGATGCTGTACATAGCTACCACCATGTCTCACTGGAACTTGACCCACAAGAGACACAAGTGACTAGTGGCCTGCTTGTGTGGACATATGCTTAGGTAAGAGATGTATGGCATCAAGCGACAAAGCGTGATGAGTCTTTAGTAATTAGGGGCCCAGATTTGTCAAGGTTCATCAATAAGATTTCACAGTGGAGGTGACATCACGCTTCACATCATGAGAAGGAAGCAGGCTGCAGGTCATGACCTGTGCAGAAGGACTCGGCTTTGTAAAGCCTGCTTAAATCTCTGTGGTTAATTATAGCCTAACTTCGAGGGAATATTTTTTAAGGTTAATACTCACACGGACGCATGTCATAAAGGGCTGCTGTGACAGCCATAACTGAAGTATTATCATCACACAGGCATAATTATAACTCAGTTTATGACCTGTGTCTCCTATTTATGGTTTTTTGAATGTTGCTCTTGGGTTTGTAACAAAATGGCTGAATAAAAAAATATATATATCACACACATTGGTCAGTGCATTTTTACACTGGCAAACATTTGAACATACATGTCTTTTATTTAACACGTGTGCCATAAAACAAACAATGCAGCATAATAATATAAGACACTTGCAACAAGATGCAATGAGATGACAACAAAAAATAAGCATTTTACATGGAGGCTACATGCTAACTGTGCAAAACAACCTCAACTCCGTTTAAAAAGACTTTTTACTCATTGCACCATGTTTGATGACTATTTAAAACAAGTCTCCCTCACACACACACACACACCAACACGAGCAAACAAGGCCAATTGTTTATATTTAGGTTGTTTATGTTTAGCTAAAAAGCAACAACAAAAGCCAAAGCTGTCGCTTTACAAACAAACTACAGATTATACTCACCGTTTTCACTCTCACAAGAGCAACACAACACTGTGTCCGCATTTCTGGTATCCCGTGCTGCCTATTTTCCCCAGGCGATGGGCTGCGTTAATTAGCGCTGCTAAATCTCGTCTTCTTTCGTCCATGTGCTCTTCAACGCACGGACGCGAGCGCGCACGCACGCACGCACTCGCACAAACACACACACGCAGACGCACCCAGTACGCGCACACTCGAGCGCGCATACAGTACGCGCTCAGCCGCAGAGACCTGGTGTCGATTTGTGTGATGATTTAAGTGTGTTACTTTTGTGTATGCAGTGGGCAGAGGGTCAGTATGAAGCAATATGAACACTCTTTATTAAGGCATTATTATTATTATTATTATTATTATTATTATTGTTGTTGTTGTTGTTGTTGTTGTTGTTGTTGTTGTTATTATTTATTGTTATTACTATTATTATTATTATTATTATTATTATTATTATTATTATTATTATTATTACTACTACTATTACTATCATTCTTCCTCCGCTTATTATTATTATTAGTAGTAGTAGTAGTAGTAGTAGTAGTAGTAGTAGTAGTAGTAGTAGTAGTAGTACAACAAAACCCCAAATCAATTATCTGTGGATGATTGTATTTCCTCAGGTTCTAGCCTGGTTACTGTTTGTTACCAGTTTTATAACTTGTCCCCATGTTTCACTTTCCTGCACTTTCCTCCGAAAAGCATGCAACTGAGTGATTGGTTACTGTAAATTGGCCTGAAGTATGTGTATGTGTATGTGTGTGTGAGTGTGTAGGTGTGTGTGATTGGTGTATCCAGACCAGGATAAAAAAAATCTACTGTAGATGAAGATTTCTTTATTGTCCACTGCCAAGGATAGTCAACATGTATAATTTCTTCCCCACAACAATTCAATTCGATTCGATTCAGTTTTATTTGTTTAGTGCTTTTAACAATGGCCAACACTTGAGATGTAATGAGGAAGAATGCTTGAGAGGAACCAGACACAAAAGGGAACCATCCTCCTTTGGGTGACAACAGAAAGTATGATTATAAATCATTAGAAACTCCAGAGAGTGTGAATTAGCATAAACGTCCTCGATTATAAATAATGCCCTTTCTACAGTTATGTGGAGTTATGTAACCAGGAGTTTCTGAACAACTCATAAATCACAAACCAACAATTTTTAAACCTACCCTGGTGACTGTTTTGTACTTAAACAGTACTCATTATTTGGAGGCATAAAGCGGGGTTTTTCTTCAGATCTAGGCAGATTTTTTGTTGTCTATGTTTTTGTAGCTTGTTAGTTGACTAACACATGTTGATTAGGTGCGTGCCTTTTAGTTCCCAATCGGAATCCTACTGTGATACGGTTAGAAACATCATCTTAGAGAAATCATTTAAGATGGCTGCAGATTATTGTATTGCCCCAACTGAGACTGGGAACTCATTAAACTTACCAGCACTTACCCCATTAATAATTGTATGATTTGTGTTGTTGTTTTGTTTTACAGACAAAAAAACCCCATTACAATTCATTCTTTTAGTTATATTCAATATTCAATAAGACTACCACTCTAATACACTATATGTTTCTTGGACATCTGACCATCACGCTCATACATCCCTGTTAAACATTAAATTCCAGATTTAGCCTCACTTTCTGGCATAATAACCTCCACTCTTTTGGGAAGGCTTTCGACAAGATGTTAGAGTGGCTGTGGGGATTTGTGTTCATTGATGTTTGGTGACAAGTTCTGAGATTCAGCTGGTGTTCCGCCTCATCCAAAAGGTGTCCATTGGGTTTGAGGTCAAAGATCTGTGCAGGACCCTCGATTTCTTCCACTCGTACTTTGACAATGTTTACCTGGAGTTTTGTGCACAGAGGCATCTTCATGCTGGAACATGTTTGAGCCTCTTATTTTCAATTTTGCACTTCCAACTTTCTGGACACAAGAACCAGGTATCTTCTCTCTGGGAAGAATTCATGTGGATGTGATTGTCAGGTGTCACCAAACCTTGGGCCTTATAGTACTCAAGGTTTGCCAAATTAAGGTTAACTATGACCTCAAATGACATCCTGTAGAGTTCTGGAAGTTTCTAGAAGTACCTACTTCCTCTTGAAATTGCACGCGAGAGAAACACTTATACGCCGGAGTCATTTTATAGTGATTTGATAGGGATTTTCCAATGAGTAAAAGACAAGTGGAGAATAAAATCGTATAAGCCTTCTCACAAGTCAAATCATACGAGAAGGTAAATGGATTGATGGTGTTTAAAGAAGTCTTTACTCTTATGTATAATGAAATTCAACAAAATCCCTCTAACTTCTAAGTCACACAACATTTATAATGGACTGGATTTAATCTAATTTTGCAGTTTAAAAGTAAACGTAAATAAATAGTCTGTGTGAATTTCAGTTCCTTGGCCGAGTGCTTTTGGTACCTTTGGATATACAGTTAGACAAATGACCAGTAAAGTGTTCTTTACTCTGGTGATCAACAGGTCAGAGCCTTTAAAAGGGTTCACCACTTAATGACAACCTAATACTAATGAGTGTATAGATTTTTTTTTTTTTAAGCAAAACTCTCCACCTAAATGCACCCACTTTGATTTTATAGCGAGAAACCTGATGAGCCTACATTCAGTACACACAGACAGGGTAAAGTCTCTTGAACTGAAGAGGAATCATTAGATGTTTATTTATTGCATGATATAATCAATGGCTATCAATGGCCTACTTTATCATTTCTTTTAACCTCCACTGTGCTGTTAATGCAAAATTACCCTTAAACAGCACTGCAGGGGCATTTAAAATTACACAATGTACTTGTGAAATAGCCATTTTGCTGACTAGGTGTATTCACTGCAAAAGTAAATCTTAGTTAAATCCTTCTACACACACTGCTTTTAAATGCACTATAGGCTCATGAGAACCAATTTAAAATTTAATTTCACAACTAAAGTTGCAAAGTAGAGCCTTGCAGTATTTAGAACTGTTTCATACAGATAGCAGTACGAGGACAAACGTGTTTAGTCATACAGTGGATTGCAGCGCACATGTCTGTAGGCATTAACGCTTTTCTTGCTCATTAAACTATTTAAAGTGTATTAGAAGTGTGACTCAAAGCAAGAACGTTTGGTGCAAATATAATTTATGGAATACACCCATGTGTTTAAAAAAAAAAAAAAAATTAACTCAGAACAAAGCTCACTGTAGCACTGACATGGCTAGCAGCTATTCAGAGTTGTGTATAAACGGATTCTAACCCCTAGGATACGCCATAAACGTAACAAGCGTTCTTGGTATAAAAAAAAAATATAAAAAAAATGGTCAGACGCTGCAGAAAAGCACTTGGTGGTGTAAAACCACTGGAGCTTTCAGAGGACTCTTACAGAGCTTAGCTTTAAGGTTTGTCATGTAAACCATTCTGACTCAATCAAATTATGGCTCAATATGCTACTTTGTTATAAAGCTAAACTAAACAGTTTGTAAGTAACAGAGGCATTACATGACCAGCTCAAGTCACTGGTCGGAATTTGTTTCACTCCCCATCCCAGTGCAAAGCTTCTGTAACTCCAGCTGTTATATTTCAATCAAACTTAATCATGGTTGACAGCCTGGAAACGGTGACAAGCGACTCATTGTCAGTTTGTTTAACAATTTAAAAAAAAAAAAAAGGGCACAATAACAGCGATGCTTCATGCAGCACCAAGAGTTGACCATAGAAAGAAAGACTGTACGAGTCAAATCTAATCAAATGCAATTTATAAAGAAACATTTATGATTGACAAATTAACAGCATCTTAATAACGACATCTGTACAAAAATTTACAAAAAAAACCCAACGCATTAAGTTAAGACCAACAGCGAGTGGTGCAGCTGTCCGTCGCTAAATATAAAATTAAATACAAATCTGAGACCACAAGTCAGTGAGGTGGTGTAAGTGATGGTGTGCAGCAGAGTCCAGAGTCAGAGCAGCACCATCACAAGGGCTTTAGGAGGTAAAGTCCCAGTCCAGAGCTGCTCAGGAGCTGCTCAGAGCTTCCAGTCTCCTTTTTAAGTGCTCACACTTTTTCCTGAGCTGCTCTTTAGAGTGCAAGAGTTTTCTCTCTTCAGTCTGCAGCCCCACAATGAACTCCGTGGCCTTTTTTAAGATGACCACTTTGGCCGCCTTCTCGTTGTTGGCGACTGCCGGGACCTCGTCACGCAGGGCGAAGAAGCTGAGCTTGAGCTCGTTGCGCCGCTGCCGCTCCAACACGTTGTGAGTCCGCCGTTTGTCGTTGTCCTCAGAGTCCGAAGCTTTGGGACTCGCGCATTTGCGGGTTTGTCGGTGCGTCCGCGCGCCGCCGCCGTGATCAAAGCGGAGCCTCTTGACAGCAGGCTGCTCGGTCCGCGTGCACGGCTGCGCCGCGTAGTTGTGCTGCTGGCTGGTCACGTGACACCGCTTCAGCACCACGGGGCTGGATTCGCACTTCTTGGCCGACTTTCTTTTCTCTACAGTCACGACATCGATCTCCTCCTCATCCTCGTCATCCTCCTCGTCGTCATCTATAGCGGAAAGGGGGAAAAAAAAAAAAAAAAGCTTCGTCAAACCCCGAGACAGGCACTTTAGAGCCACACCCACTCCGGCAAACGCCTCAATTCCCCTTCTTTTATCGACAGAAGCGCCTTAGAGCAGCAAGCCACGCCCCCTGCACGAGCTCTAGCGCTTTAACGGTCACAAACGGCAACTAACGGACTTTAACATTTCAAACATGGAGAAAAAACAAAGCGCAAGTAAAATAATGTTAATCAGGACTCTTACCGGATTCACTGTCGCTGCTGCTACTGCTGCTGTTGGGCGGAGTGTCCATCAGAGAGCTCTCACACTCCTTACTCAACTTCACACACTCCGTCAGAGGATACGGAAACACCACCGACGGGTCTATACAGTCTGAAACGGAGTTCACATTAACGTCCTGTAGGTAGCCGGCATTCGAGTCCGAGTCCTCAGAGGATTCGCTTTTGGGAGTCGATTCTTTCCGGGCGGCTCTGAGGGAAGCGAGCCGCTCTGACACCACTCTCTCCAGCTTCGCCGCCGCGGAGAAGCCGCTCCACATGCAGTCCTGAATAATGATGGACTTCAGTAAAGACTGCGACGAATCCGAATCGCAAATGAAGCTCTGATTCACCGCGTCGTCCCCGAGGAACTCCGTCACCATCTCCAGCTGATCGGCGGTGGAGGGGAAGGAGCTGGAGAAGGACGAGCGCCGGCTCGGGGACAGCGGAGGTGTCGGAAGGAGCTCGAACTTCTTCCAGATGTCCTCACTGGGAGCCGGAGGCTGGCCATGTTGTTGGCTGTAGAAGTCCTCCTCCTCAGTGTCGAAGTAGAAGTAGGGCTGGTACGAGTCGTAGTCGTAGTCGTAGTTCTTACTGGCCACGTTCAGCGGCATGATGACTGCCTTTAGGGGGGGAAGGAGGGAAAGTGTCAGTTAAAAATCATACACAACTACTACAAGGTCATGTTCACCTCAGAGAGACAGACAAAACCCCATCATCATGTTCATCAATCTAATCTACATAGAGAGATTCACCCATAAAACTGACCGCACAGAACATGCTGCCCGGACACACGTAACATGCCGCCTGAACACACACACGCCCCTGTAACATGCTGCCTGAACACACACACGCCCCTGTAACATGCTGCCTGAACACACACACACACACACACACACACCACTATAACATGCTGCCTGAACACACGCAACATAATGGTGCCTGGACGAACACACACCACACGCTGTGTGAACACACATTAACATGTCTGAACACACACACACACACACTGTCAACTCACAGAACTGTTTAAAAAAAGACATTTGCTCACAGCTAATGTAATGTTCTACAAACAAACCTAGTTAACCATCGACTACAAACAATGACAAAACGTTAAAAACAGCCAAACTTGTCTTAAGCAGTTAAAATGAGACACACACACACACACACACACACACACACACACACACACACACACACACACACACACACACACGCACACAGGACCGGGGTGTGATGCACTCACCGGAGAAGAGAGTGTGTGTGAGGAAAAAACTATAAAAATCGGATCTTCACACAAAGTCCCGGTTTAGTGAAAATAATCCCAAATTCCCGGTTAGTGTCGAGCTCCTGTTTTAAACCGCACAGCGTGTCTTTATTACAGCAGAGCGCCGTGATTTCCTCCCGCCGGTCAACATTCACTGCAAAAACTCCAGCAGCTCAACGGCGCCTTTTAATCCTACGGAGGGTTTTTTTTACCTCCTGTATCAATGCGCCACGGTGGTCGTTTCCCGCCAAATACTCAATGCGTAGTAAAGCAAATTAAGAAACAAATCGTGCTTTCTGTCATCCGTATTTCTGAATATAAATCACCAAACCGTATTAGACAAACGCTTTCGGTTTGTGTAATCGTGTAGGTTCAGTATAATGCGTTATAGATGAGACTAGTTTCTATCGCGGAGGTGTAAGTGCGTATCGTGTCCAGGGGCGGAGCAAAACTACGCGTTGTAACTGGGGGCAACAGTGACAGCGGTACCATAACAGAGCCAATGTCAGCAAACACTCTGACAATATTCTGACATTTAATAAGAAAAAAGTGAGAACATTTTCTTAAACTAATGTATCACCTACGCGGTTATGATACCAAATCTACCCATATGACGTCTTCTGAAAAAAATAAAAATATAAAAAAGTGGTGTATTATACGATCTGTTCATATCAACATGTATAATCAGGACTGTGTCATACAAATGGTCTGATATAAAAATGAGTGAATCTTATGCTAGTGATAAGATTACAGTCACGTTACCTCAGCTTAGGTTGAAGGAGATGAGTGATGTTTTGTGTGGACAGCGGTTAAGATTGCCCTCTAGCGGATGGTTATTGTTATGACTGATATCGGATCACTAGAGTTTGTGTTGTGCACTTTATAATATAGTCACTTTCCTGTCGTTCTTTTTGTGAGTTTTTTAGCTAATATTTCATTCATTCATTCATTCATTCATTCATTCATTCATTCATTCAATCATATCTATCCATCCATCCATCCATCCACTTATTCATTCATTCATTCATTCATTCATTCATTCATTCATTCATCCATCCATCCATCCATCCATCCATCCATCCATCCATCCATCCATCCATCCATTCATTCATTTATCCATCCACTCATTCATTCATTAATTTATCCATCCACTCATTCATTTATTCATTTTCAGTAATGGCTTTATGGTGAATATCCTGGTCAGGATCCTGAGTATTGCAGGAATTCTGGGTGTAAGGTGGAAATACACCATGGATTGGAAGGCAATTTTAACATCAATTCACCTACATACATGTTTTTCAGGAGGTAGGGGGAAACCTTAGAATCTGGAGGAAATCCATTTGGAAACCAGGAGAAACAAACAAAACTCAGACAGTAAAACAAGTTCAGAATAGACTCCAAGTCTGTGGAGCCACTCTCACTTATTTTCAAATATGTTTAATTTGACTTTGTCTATGTCCATTAATATCATCTTTGCACTGTTCTGACCTCCCATGTAGTGTTTCCAAGTGTTGAAACACTACAACCACTTTTCAAAATAGTTCATGCCTACTCCACTTATTTTGATGGTGACCAGAGGATAAATGGTAACCGTAAAAACAGCTTTCACGGTAATGCAGAAGATCATTTAAGAGTTATATACTACATACTTTAACCATTTCTTCACCACATTCATTCATCTTTACTAGCTAGCTAGTAGTTAGTAAAGATGAATGAATGAACCTCAAGCAAGGAGATCCTTGAAGAGGATTCCAAAAACCTCAGCGGGAAAGCAAAACTGTTTCTTTTTCAATATAAACATCTTAGAAATCTGATTAAAACAATTTGAGTTTGGTTTTAAGTATTTCTTGCTGATCAGAATTGACTTGCAAATGAAATGGTTCTCTCAAAGGTTCTTGGAATGGTTAATGATCGATATATACAGTATGTACTGTATACATACATATATACATACATACATACATATATACATATATACGTACATGCGTACATACGTACATACGTACATACATACATACAAACATACGTACATACATATATACATATACACACACACATATATACACACATACATACGTACATACATACATACATACATACATACATACACACATCCGTACATACATACATACATACATACACACATACATACATATATATGTACATGCGTACATGCGTACATACGTACATACATACATACATACATACATACATATATACATACAAACATACGTACATACATACATATATACATATACACACATACATACATACATACATACGTACATACATACACACATACATACATACATACATACATACATACATACATACATACATACATACATACATACATACATACATACATACATATACACACACATATATACACACATACATACATATATACATACACACATACATTCATACATACATACATACGTACACACATACATATATACATATATATACACACATATATACACACATACACACGTATATACACATGTTATTGCTGGATCTCTGGTCCACACTATCTTGCTCTACTCCCTAATTTCACCACAGTCATAAAGAAAACCCCATAGATCAATACTGATGGCTTCAGCAGACTTCACACACTAGTACCAATCCAGCCAATCAGGAAAAGAGGAGTATCTACTTGACTAAAAGTCATATTGCTTGCCAAATTAGAAAGCTCCCCCTGTGTGTAGATGAATGTAACTGAATTCTAGGATATTACAATTATTTGGAATGAACAGAGAATGTGAAAACAACCACAGATATGAATAAGAAGTGTTCTATTTGTTTTTTATGGCATCAGGACAAAGATCTTGCAGGAAACAATAAAACAATTATGTTCATTGGGAGCATTCATTCATTCGTCCATCTAACCTTAGCGTCTGCCTGGTTAGGGTTATAATGGTTTAAATAAGTTATACAATTATATTTTGGTAAACAGAATGTTGCTAGCAAAAATAATAACCACTCGAGGGGGATTCAAATTAGCTTCGCATGTATACTACTATATACAGATGAGAGCAGCTAATGACTTGGTTAACGCAGCTGAAGCTGGAAACAGTAATAGCTTTTCTACCGCTGGGTGTTTTCAGGGCGAGGAAATAAATAGATTTAATATTTAATTATATATATATATATATTAAAATGAAAAGGAACTTTTGTTTTTCTACACCTGTTTTGGGATTTAATACATATAGAGCTAGAGATACAAATATTTAGAGCACTAAACAAATTCAAATTCAAATTTCTTTGTATAGCGCTTTTAACAATGGACATTGTCTCAAAGCAGATTTACAGAACATAAACATAGAACAAAATGTTAATATAAAGATTAATATAATTTATTAATTATAAATTTCAAGATTAGCATTAGATACATTTAAAGGTATTTGCATTTATTCCCAATGAGCAACTGGCTACTCAGGCGACTACGGCAAGGAAAAACTCCCTTGGATGTTAAAGAAAGAAACCTTGAGAGGAACCAGACTCAAAGGGGAACCTCATCCTCATATGGGTGACACTGGAGTTGTGAAAATATACAGTCTGACAAATGTTGTATGGATGAGGAGGTTGTTGTCCTCAAACACCACATGGAATTGGCATCTCCTTATTTTGTCCGAATACTTCATAAAGCAGAGTTCAACTGGAGCTGGTACATCTCTAGAGTCTAAATAGATATATTAAGAAGAATGCTTTACACTGCTAACAAGCAGGAATTTTGTCAAATGGTCTTCATAATTTCTTGGAAAACTATGTTAAGTTTCCAAAGTCATTTAAACTGAGAATGTAGGTAAATACCTACTTTGGCATTTTATTACTGTATCAGTTTATTACTTAAGAATATACCTGATACCAGTCTGTTTGAGATCATTAATTGTTATCAGTTAAAATTAATGCTTTCTGTATGTAGACGGTTTTCTTACAGTGACAGATCAGAGGTGTTGGGAATGGTAAAAACATGAAACTGTGCACTAGGTCACGAGAGCTTAGTATTCAGAGTCTGAAAAACCACTAAAACCATAAATGTACTAAAAAAATCTGTCAAAATAGTATACTTCCTAAACACTGGAGTCGTAATGGAGTTTAACTACAATAAAAATGACAGACATACATTATATATATATTTATTGACGTAAAACTTGTAAATTGGAAAGAATTTAAAGTGTTATATTTCTTCCAATAAGTGCAAGGGTGCCATAAACAAGTCAAGGGTTATATGGTAGCATTCCTGTTTCAGGTGAAACCTCTTTTAAGCGCAGCCCAGGTATTCTTCAGATGTCCAAATGGCATGAACTAACCTGATTTATACATGCAAATAGACAACTGGCTCTCCTCCCCAAGCATACTTCTAAGAAGCAGAAGTATCCCCTGGCTGTGCTATCAAGTGCTTAGGGTTCCCTGAAGCGTGTCTTGACACAGAGCCATGTTTAGGCATGAGAAGAGCCAGCTGGGCGAGGGAGAGCCTGAGGGAGGTAGGAGTGTGCTGCACTATGAGGGATCTATTAAAGGCTTTTGTCTTAAAGCCAAGTGGGCAGAAGGGGAAAAGCCTTGACCCTCATTGCAACTGGATTCTACCAAAGGCCATGTTTCCAGTGCAGTTACCCAAGAATTTAACGTATCTGTCTAGTATCAGCAAGTTGTAGCAACTGGACTGGAAAAACGTTTAAATGTTTTCCCATCATTTCTTCACCGTTTTCTGTAGAACTGAACTGTATACATATATAAAAACACTTAAGGAAATGTGGCAGTTACTTTGATGGAGCATTCCAGCATACTACAGTACAAAAGCCTGTAGGAGCTGAAGATGGGCCATTACCAGTTAATTAAGATGCAATGCACAATCCACACAAAGGCTGTAATGTTTCCCCTGAGTAAACCTGATTAGGAGTAGCTCAATTAAATTAGATGTACATCAAGTAGTCGGTCAGGTTCTAGCTGAATTTCAGAAAACAGCCAAAAATAACCCGAGTTTCAGCCAGTAACGAACAGGGTCCTGCGAAACTCGTGGAAGTCGTTTAACACAACAAGATATACAACATATCAGGAGATGAACGCTGAAATTCTGATCTATCGTCTCATGTTTATGTATTGATCTCAAACCCAAATGGCTTCATTTTATAGCAACAACTAAAGAATTGGTCTTGCTGTTCTGATACTTTTGTAAGAGATTGCACTTGGACATCTATTTATTTAAAAAAATATAGTAATTTAAATGACCCAATAAAAAGACTAAGAACAAATGTTAACACACAGTTCTCACTGAATAAATCAGTGATTTTTTCCCCACAGTGTAAACTTGAGCGAATTGATGCCGATGCCGACGATGATGATGATTGTATTTAAAGCCTGCAAGTGCTTTTACCTCACAGAAATAAACAGAGATAGACTTTTTTCTTTTTGCCCTTTTAACTTTTTGGGTTTAAAATGCTTTACTTGTAATCGATAGTTTCACAGATAGGACACCAAATTCAGTTATGTCAAAATATGATCATGTTAAGGCTTTAACCAGAGTGACACACATTTATAAGAAGCCTTTGTAATACAGAAGAAAGGAGTGTGATAAAATGGAGCTTTAATATTTACACCAGATCGACATAAAGCTCCTGATAAGATGGCCAGTGTAAATGGGTGTGTTAGAAAGAGGGCGTCCACCAGAGGGCGCTGTTTCACTACATTGGGGGGGGACCACTAAAACAAATCAGATTAAATGTCAAACACAAGTATTGTATTTTATTGTATTTAGTTATCTTTCTATTTGTCATATTCCTTTACTAGATGACTTTTTATTAAAAAGTGATGTGTTTGTTGAGTTATATGTACTGAAGTTTGTTATTTTATTTTTATGAGTATCCAGAACAATTCTTCCTCTTTCCTACATCATGCTTTAGAGGACAGTGAAAATAAAATATGAGAAAAAAGGAGCAAGATAAAAAATCTTGAACCACATTGTCACCTTTTAATCTGTGGAATAAAGCTGTCATCGTCTGAACTGGATGACTGGAACAGGTCTGAATGTCTAATGTGCATTTCCTCTGCTTTGGATCAAGCAGCAACGTTTAATAATACCAAAGGATCATGGCAGGACATCGTTGGTCATCACAAACAAAATCAAACAAACGAATGCCGTAGACATCATAAATACTTGTGCAGAAACCTATAGTTACAGAAGAGTAGGACAGGAGAAGGAAGATCACTCGTACTCCATAGTGCTTAATATACTGATCTCAATAACGAACATCTTGCAGATAGTAAATAAATGCCCGAATTAAATAAAGTCTTTCTGTTCTTAAAAATACTGCAACAGACATGAGCATGAAAAGAAAACGAACGTGATATCCACCTTCCCTTTCCCGCTACGTTCAGACCTCATGTCACTCATACAAAAAGGTACCAGAGTTTAAACACCTATGACATTGCATATTAAAAAATAGTGCCTCTAAAAAATCAACCACTTGTCACACTGAAGCCATTCTGTTATTCATCTAGTCATACTATTAATCTAATACACACTCAAATCTGATTAAAATTAAAATCTGTCTATATAGATATGTATATGTGTGTGTCTGTATATTAACTCTATTTTCCATTTCTAGGATAAAAGCTCTCAGCTGTGCAGCAACATCTGTTAACAGAAATCCTGGGAAGGTAATATCTTCTTTTCTCGTATGTTTGGCAACGTATGCAACAACCAGTGATCTTGAAGTTTCTGAGAAAATGAAATGTGTGTAGTATTTGTGTATTCGTTCCAGGTCAGGGTTCATAAAGGTTAAGGACGGTAGCACAGTAGAGTTTAGAGCATAGAAGGAAAGCAGTTAGCACGTGACATTGCTTTGGTACAAATCGATATCTTCTCTGTCCTCCACGCAGAGGTTCCCGACGACAGCTGGAAAACATTTACTGAGCTGTACGTGTGTGTGCGGCTGAATGATATTTAATACAATTAGACATTTGTGTCCTTTTGGTCTTTCATGATTTCTAACTACAGCTCCCTTTTTTTTAAGCATCCTCCATGTGCACATTGCGAAAAAGGGAAAGAGCAGCAATAGGAGGCAGTAAGCGATTCAAACACTGCCTCGCAAAGCAAAAATAAAAACCCTGGTTTCCCTCCTCAACATGTCCTCCCATGTGCACTGAACATATCCAGGAGGAATGCACACGAGGCTGACGTCTCTTAAAATCACCACGTCACTCTTCTTCCTCGTCCTCCTCTCTCAGCTCCACGATGTCATCTAGCCGGCGACCAGAGCGCACCTCGTTCATCTGAGCCGAGTCCTCCCCCTCGACGGTCACCTCCCCAACGCAATCATTCTTTTTCTGGGAAGAGGAATATAAAACACAGTTTCAAATACTGTTAAACCTCGGCAAAAAGAAATGAATAAATAATAAACCTGAAAAAAATGTAGAAATGGAAGACGAAGAAATGCTGGCTGAGGAAATTATCAGACAAATTACATATATTTGCGGTGCCCTCCAGAATGATTGGCAACCTTGTTAAAAAGAAGCATAAATTTTAATACTATAGAAATGCTAACCAAGAGCGATTAATTGTGCTCAAATAATACAGGGAACTGACGGCTTTAATCACTCCAGAGTACATTATTATAGAAAAATAAACATACGATCGTGCTTTTCGATCGTGCCAACAATTAATTAATTTTTTTTATTAATAAGCAACAAATCACACTTTTTAACTATTAGAGTTATATCTAATGGTATGAAATGTCCACTATGTAATTTTCAGGATTTTGGGATGTGAAAAAGGATCCAATATAAATCATATCATCAGATCTTTTGGGGTTTTTTTTTTTACACTTTTAAAGTGATCTAGCAACCAACAAAAAGAAAAAGGTGTAATTTTTTCACATTACAAAATCCGAGGTGTGTGTTAGACTACTGTATATATCTATTGTACTTAAACAACCCTGCAACTTGTCATAGTTAAATCTTTGTCACAAATATGTTACAGCACAGTGAAAGTCTTTACTTCACATATCCCAGCTTGTTAGGAAGTCCTGATACAGCACCCCTGGAGCAGAGAGGATTAAGGGCCATGGTCAACGGCCCAAATAGAGGCAGCATGGCAGTGCATGGGCTTGAATCCCCAACCGTCTATAATCAGTAACCCAGCACCTTAGCCACAAAGCCACATATTATATAACCAGAATGTACAAAGTCCTCTGTCCTAAAGAACTTCATGTGCCTGAGAACACCTTCCATAAATGCTGAACTCCTTTCAGAAAGCTTTCAATTCATTATTATTCTAGATTATGCAGCACAGCTTCCCTCTGTGAACGCCTTATTACTACATTAGAAATCCGAACGCACAGCTTCTGACTCGTCAATTCGTCAGTGCTATAAAATACAAGGACATTTCATAGGTTAACTCGTTTTAGCAGCAGGCAAAAGGAAATTATCGTCTGTTTCGTTTGTGTGCATTTTTAAAGGTGAATTTCCATCATGTCACAATCCAACACTAGTGCAGAAGTTCCAGCAGATTTTCCCTTCATTTTTCCTGGAAGTCCTAGATGTTCTGTCTAATAGTAGCTGAGTTTGCCTAAGTTTATTCTTTTACCATTAATGTTAAAAGCTGCTATTTTTTATATTTACATTTACGCCATTTAGCAGACACCCTTAGCCAGAGTGACTTACAACTGAGCAACTGAGGGTTAAGGGCCTTGCTCAGGGGCCCAGCAGTGGCAGCTTGGTGGACCTGGGGTTCGAACCCAGGACCTTCCGATCAGTAGCCGAACACCTTAATCATAAATACAGTCATAAATATTATAATTGTGTATGTGACAAAATTTGAATTTGAATACATCGACTTGTCGGACATTTTAACAAGTATAAACAAATGAATTATTTTACCGCAGCGAGTCCGATCTCCTTTCAGCTTTCACTGTGAGATGTTTTCAACTCTTAAATGGGTTTGATATCAACATTAGTGTGAAAAGAAAAAATTTTTTTTTGGAAAGTTTCTGTCAATATATCTCTACTAGTGGGCTAGAAATAAGCAGAAATACTTATGGAATACTACAAATTCTACTTTCAGTAGATCACAGTGGACAAATGCAGTACGTTGGCACAACAAAACCAGGTAGAAATTCAGTTTTTTTCTTCAGTTAAGCTGAAGTCACCTTCATTAGTAACCAAACAGTTGCACATGGTTTAGCAAACTTGCTTTATGTATAGTTAATAAAATGAAATTAGGCCAAGGGATAAAAATGACAAATTACAGAGCTGAATTAAAGAAAAGAATGAAAAGTCACTATAAGAATCTTTTTTTTTTTTAAACACATGAGGCTTTACTTCACCTGTTTTCGGTAGACGTAGCAGGCAGCGATCGCTACCATCGTAGACTCTCCAAGGAAGCCAGCTAAGAGAGATCCAACCCCTAGAGTAGCTCCATGCACCCTGAAGTGAACACAGCATGTAATTACTGACAGTGCTACGACAATGAAAATCTCAAAAGTCTAAAATTAAATTAAGAATTTAGAAAGAAAGCCGTAGCCCTCTGATTGGTAAACAGGGTTTTACAACGAATCTTTGATCAGATATTTTCTTTAATGGAGGATAATCTTTATATCCATTTCATAAATTCCTCCTTAAGGAAAATATTTGATAAGAAATCTGACTGGTGGAGAATATGTTTGATGAGCAGCGTCAGTGAAAATACAATTACATACATTATTTGTACAGAGGGCGTATGCAAGACAAAGAAGTATTTTAAACTGCAGAATTAATTTTGAGAAAGATGACACTACAGTACAGCAAGAGCTACTTTCACAGAAAAATCAGTGAACTGCTACAAAAATGTTAGCCGGTTTAATGTACTGACACTGTTAATTCACACAGTCTAGCCACAGATGTGACAATAAATGCGATACTATCATTTAAAAACATGTCATTAAACTTTTAATTTATGTTGTTTATTTGTTAGACTGATGCTGATTCTCTGAATGTGTTGTTCATTCATCCATCTTCAGTAACCGGTTCATCCTGGACAGGCCTGTTTTTTTATCCTTAGGGTGTCCCTGGGTCTGTAGTTTTGTTCTTATGGTGTCCTCTGGTCTGTTTCTGTGTCCTTAGGATGTCAGGTCCATTTTTGTGTTTGTTGGTGTTTGTTTTTGTGTCCCTAGGGTGTCTGTATTTGTGTCAAGATGTCCCCAAGTCTGTTTTTGTGTCTTTAGGGTGTCCCCAGGTCTGTTTTTGTGTCCTCATGGTGTCTTCGGGTCTGTATTTGTGTCTTTAATGTGTCCCCAGGTCTGTATTTGTGTCTTTAGGGTGGCCCCAGGTCTGTATTTGTCTCCCTAGGGTGACCCCAGGTCTATTTTAGTGTCCCTAGAGAGTACCCAGGTCTGTATTTGTGTCTTTAGGGTGTCCCAGGTCTGTTTTTGTGTCCCTAGGGTGTCTCCAGGTCAGTTTTTATTTCACTACGCTATTCCTGGGTTTGTTTTTATGGCTTTAGGGTGTCCCCAGGTCTGTAATTGTGTCCATACGATGTCCTCAGGTCTGTTTTTGTGTCCTGAGAGTGTTCCCAATCCTGTATTTGTGTCCATACGATGTCCTCAGGTCTGTTTTTGTGTCCTTAGGGTGTCCCCAGGTCTGTAATTGTGTCCCTACAATGTCCTCAGGTCTGTATTTGTGTCCCTAGGGTGGTCCCAGGTCTGTATTTGTGTCTTTAGGGTGTCCTTAGGTCTGTTTTTGTGTCCTTAGGGTGTCCCCAGGTCTGTAATTGTGTCCCTACAACATCCTCAGGTCTGTATTTGTGTCCCTAGTGTGTTCCCAGGTCTGTATTTGTCTCCTTAGTGTGTCCCCAGGTCTGTAGTTGTGTCCCTACAATGTCCTCAGGTCTGTATTTGTGTCCCTAGGGTGTTCCCAGGTCTGTATTTGTGTCCCCAGGGTGTTCCCAGGTCTGTAATTGTGTCCCTACAACGTCCTCAGGTCTGAATTTGTGTCCCTAGGGTGGTCCCAGGTCTGTATTTGTGTCTTTAGGGTGTCCTTAGTTCTGTTTTTGTGTCCCTAGGGCATCCTCAGGTCTGTATTTGTGTCCCTAGCATCTCCCCAGTTCTGTTTTTGTGTCCTTAAGATGTCCCTAGGTCTGTTTTTGGAGTGAGATAAACTTTTCTGAGAACAGTGGGCATGAAATGTGAATACACCCACCCAAAAATACACACTTACACATAGACAGTGATTCACACCTGGTGGCAATTTAGCACCAATTCCTCTATTAGAATGAAAGGAAACTCACATGAACCATAGGAGAACATGAATAACTCCACTCGGAGAGTAAGCTGAATTGAATTGTTGACCCTGGAGCAATGTCGGAAATATTTTCAGTGGATGTTTGAGTGTTTAAGTAGGAAATAAAACACAATGGTTAATGAGGTACTCCGTCCAGGGTGTATCAGCCTCGATGCCCGATGACGCCTGGGATAGGCACAGGCTACCCGTGACCCGAGAAGTTCGGATAAGCGGTAGAAAATGAGTGAGAGAGTGGTTAATGAGGTGGTGTAATGCGTAGTGAAGGTTGCAGTACTAAGTACTAAAGTTGAGTATTTTCCAGCACACACAAATGAGGTTTATTTATCTTATATTACAGCAAAATGCCAATTACTCATCGTGCAGCTACAGGTATATTTAATGTAGTGAATATCTGAGGAAAAGATGGATCAAAGCATTCGTTCCCTTTCTGAGCTCTCAAAGCAGCTTGTCATGTAAAAGAGGAACCTGTAAGTACATCGCCCTGTCTTTTGTCTACTAGTAGACACAATAATAATGTTTATCAGTTGACACTTACCCCATGTAGGGCAGCACGATGAGGCTGGTGATGAGCACGATGATTCGCAACACAGAGCTTGGTGCCAGGACGAAGGTTTTCTTCAGGGTCATGAGCCAGCCCGTTAGGTGAGCACGCACAGTCACTTTTTAAAACAGTAACGATAAAAGCAGGTCACATTGGTTTGTATGGAAATGAGCTCGAATAAGATATTTAATTGACGAAACACTGCCAGCAGGCTGAATGTTACTCAGTGTTATGCACTGCTATGCATCAAAATGATTACTCGCATCTTTACTAGAAACACCTGCACATTCATTCAATTATCCGTTATCAGATAATAGTGTTACAGCAGCACTGTAATGTGTAAAATCATGCAGATCCAATCTCAAGAGCTTTTGTTCATAGTCACATCAAACAGCATAATGAGGAAAACCTGATTTGAGGTTTTTTTTTTCAGTATTTCCGAAAGCAGTCATTAACATCTCATCGCTATATTATCCATCACTCTTAAGGAACAAGAAGACCTGTTACTAAAAATGTGAAATATATTGAACAAATCTGTTTACATACATTACATTTTAACTAAACATGACAGACATTTCTAGGTCTCATGAACTCTATACCAGGGGTTCCCAAACTTTTCAGACCGCGACCCCCAGCATTAGACTGCTGACGACCCACGACCCCCCCACTACATTATTTTTAATGTAAGTCAGCACGATGAATGTCTTTTCGCATAAATACGTTGAGCCAAATTGCATGAGTACATCCAATGCGGCTTTCGACAACTGTGGATATTCCAGCGCGACAGAAACCCAGGACTCATCCAGCATCTTGCCGTCAAATGCCGTCCTCAGGGTTCGATCGGTTGAAAGTTCTATCAGCGCATCTTCCGTATCTGACGCCAGATGATTTGCTGTGGTTACATTGAATGGTGACTTTATCCTTATCCAGTCCAGACCCAGCAGTCCAGCAGTTTGGGAACTGCTGCTCTATACAACACTACCATGCATCTCTTTTTTTGTTTACCATATCACTTTTCCCATTTCCCACTGTATTGGGAACTCCTGGAAATGCAGTGTTTTAATATGTACATTACTCGGGTTTGGTCTTTGTGACATTGTTTTACATTTGTTTTAAAAGCAAATCTAGTTTTCAGTATTTTTCACAATGGCAGTTGGCTTTATCCTTATTTACTAGTATATACTACACATTGCTCCATTGCTTTTTACAGTATGGCTTATTCAAGAGCAGCTAAAGTTCACTGCCGAACCTTCACCAGATTACATAACACTGACTCATCATGAACCATCATTTCAGCGTGTGTAAAGTGACGTAGCTGCTCAGAGGGCAAAATCCAGATGCGCATTTGTAACAGTGGCTTTATACGTACAAATGTTGTAAATGTACACAGGTCGTGTGTCTGTGAATAGTGTGTGTCTGGTGCTTTACCTGGTATAGGAAAGAAAGAGAAGATTTGTAATGGGGCAACACAGAGCTCAGCAAAAGCATGATCCACTCCAATGATGTCCACCAGGATCCTCTCAGAGATGTGCGGTGTCCAGAAAACCACAAAACAGAGCTATGGATAAAAACATGGCCAGTAAAACGCTTCAGGTCAGACCTTCAGCAGCAGCAAAAAAAAAAAAAAAAAAAAGCATAAAGCTGATGAGGATTTTATGTAGCTCTTATTGTTAGTTTCCCTTGACTAAGAGCCACATGACTTTCCAGTCATCCAGCATGATCTGCTGTTTCCATAATGATTCCACACACACACAAAAAAGGGGAAATCCTATTGCACTGGAATGACTTTGTCTGGGATTTGTTTTCCGTTAATTCACCTCCAATAAGCACTTTATCCTAGCCAGGGTTGTGGAGGATCTAGAGGCAGTGGGCAGCAGTGTAGCTGGGAGGTATTTCAGGTACCAAAATATTTTATTGCATACTTGTGGGTGTTTACTAGAACACAGAGCACAGCTGATTATACAGTACAGTATGTGTTCAAATAACATGTTGTGCACAATTATTGCACTGTAATGACCAATAAAGGTCAAATGAGTCATCATTACAATTTCATATGTAACTGCTTGGAACGTCATATTAACACATCCTTTAAAGTTTTTTTTAAAATGGGATTTTAATGGCTACGAGCTGCTGTGGAGAGATACAGGATTAATCGGTGTCATATATTTCCCGGTAAATGTTTAAAAGCATTTAATGATAATTATAGAAAGGAATGATTCCTAAATCGCACCATTTAGTGTTATGTGATTTCAATTTTGAGTCTATGAGGTTTCTTATATCGTCTCAGGAATTTTTACTTGCCATCGTTGCCTCTTAATCAAAAATCTTTCATGTCCTGGACAAAATAGCTCAAGTGTAGCATCTACAGTAACATCCCAACTTTTCACCAGTATTTTTTGCAAACATTTACATTTCTACAGCACTTGATAGATGCCCTTCTCTAGAGTGAATTAGGTTCTCTCATTGTTCTTTATAGAACTGAACAGTTAAGGCTTAAGCGCCTTACACAATCGCCCAGCAGCTGCAGCAGCTTGGCCGTGCTGAGATTTAAACACACAACCTTCCAATCAGAAATCTAACGTCTCTTCCTCAGAGCTACACTGTAAACACAATGAGTACATGTGCATGCAATCTAAACAAATCAAATCTCACTTGTTGACCATGTAGTGTTTAGTTATTTAGAAACGTAATATTTCTTCCTCATATCGTCTCAGAACCTTTCTCCTTTCCACCGTCACCTCTTTCTTGCTCATTAGGGATAAACTTATACATCTAATAGTTCTATCTGGAATCGAGATATTTCATTGAAGCTACAGTGACAATGTGACACACTGTAAAAAGCTAAAAAAAATAATGCGAATTAATAAGAATAGAAATCTTAACTAATGTGTTTCTACCTACTACACTGTGTGAATGTCCAACTATATGTACACTTTAACTAAACACTCCGATTTCTAGCTCACTGTTGCCTGTTAGAGACAAAGCTCTTATAGAATTAATTGACCATCAAAAGTCTTTGACACACATTATTTCTAGTTCAATTGACAATTTTAACCCTTTACCTACAGAACTAATAGACAGTTATACAGCTACAGTATATCTAACAATACTAAGTCAGATGTCCTGGTAAAATCTTCATCAAGACTAGAATGACTCCAGTCGCTCTGACTTGCAAATCTTCACACTCTTTGTAGCTCTAATGAAGTACACTCTATGTGAAGAGTATCTGGAACATCTGGAAACAAA
The DNA here is from genome assembly GCF_022655615.1 of Tachysurus fulvidraco. Classification (NCBI taxonomy): domain Eukaryota; kingdom Metazoa; phylum Chordata; class Actinopteri; order Siluriformes; family Bagridae; genus Tachysurus; species Tachysurus fulvidraco. The sequence continues at coordinate 25,997,693 of NC_062518.1, read as the reverse complement.
GATCCAGGACACACAAGAAAAGCTATTGCCCTCAGACTAACATTAGCTTATAGAAAAAATGTAAAATAACACACACACACATTAAAAAAAAAAAGCTTGGCAGAGTGGAGACAGTGTTGTCGTAAATCGGGGCTGTCACCGGACCGTGGTCCACATGCACATTCAGGACGGTGTTTCAGAAGACTGAACCGTGTACTTGCATGAAATACACGCATTTAGAAAACATGGTGAAGTTCATGGGTTCGGTTTTCTAAACATTAACCAGTGTGGCTTTGGTATCAGATTCTCTGTTGCAGGTGAACACATGCATTTATGTAAATTATTTACATCAGAGCAGTTACTAGTAAGTGCATGTTATTAAAAACCTCACAGCAGTTTGTACCTGTGTATGAATTAAGATGATTTGTATATTCAAGAGAACATTGAGTAAAGTCATGAATATGCTCATTAAAAAAAAACCTTGACAATTTACAGAAAATAGACTTTTTTAATTTAGTTACACTCTCAGATTTACTTAGCAAACTGATAGCTCGGCTTGTTTAAAGAAATAGCATACAAAGAGTTTAACCCTTTTAACCAGGGCTTTGGTGTTCTGTTCTGCCAGCGAAATGGAAATTAATTTATTTATCGCCACAAGATTGATATAATATGAGTCAGGGCTGTGTTGGTTTTCAGCGTGAGATGTTTTCACCTCTGTTGGGATAAACCTACTCTGAATTTTAGTGGTTGAAGATAACACTGTTATAAAATCTGGGGCCTATCAGAGAGCAGAAATAGGTTTGATATTAACATTTGTGTGTTTTTTTTGTAAAGTTCCTATGAATATATTGCTTATAGTAAGTTGGATAAATGCAGAGAAATGATTAAAGGTTGAAAAACTGATGCTTTGTGTGTGGAATGATCATTTTTATGAACTCTGATATATCAGCTTGTGTTTTGACTTAATTCCTACATGCATGCACAAAAGTGCGTCTTATGCACTAAAAATGAAAGCGTTTTTTCCTGCTTACATATGCGCACGTATGGGTTTTTTTTCATGAAGGCCTGTTTAAAGAAAAACCTAATTCCAGTCTCATCTTTTTTGTTTATCTGTAAACATTAGACATGCTGGTGCCTATAAAAGCAGGAGAGGTGTGTACATATAAGTGTAAAGTATTTCTGCAGCAGTTTGAATTTAACATCAGATTCGGATGTAATAATAAGATTGGGCAGATGGATAAGGACGAAGAGGAGGAGATGAGAAGAAACGGGGTGAAGCAGCACTTACTATAATGTATAATGTTACTTACTGTAATCGACAGAGCCAAACAGACAAACGTGAAACGCTTGATGTGTGACTTGGTGACGGTCGTGCCACAGTTTACCAACTTATTGCTTGGGTTGTTCTAGGAGAGAAAGAAAGAAAGTTTATCCAAATGGTTAATAATAGTTATTTATAGCAACGCAGTCTACACGTGTCTGCTTTTCATGCAGACACAGTCAATGAGTCATAGCAGAAACGCAGCACAAAGAGTAGTAAAAGATACGGATCATAAGCATCAGACGTCGCGCCCAAAGTACGTGTCTATCCTAATTCCTCTGCCTTCTCCGTTTTGTTTATCCATAAATATTACATTCTGCCAAATGGCAGCTGTAGACATGCTGGTGCCTAAAAAAGCAGTAGGCTGGGAAAATTACCCTGCACATAGCATTTTCATGGTAGAGAGGTGCTTTCAGATGTTGTCAGCTGTGTGAATTTCTCCACCTACTCGAATGCTAAACTGGGGATTTAGTCTGTACACTTTATGCACACAGATCATATTGACTTATAGTGTATACAATAGTATGATGTTTAATAAGTACTGTACATAGCCTGGGGTTCTCATTTACATAAACGTGCATTGTCTGTTTTCTACTTTGTTTGACTTTCCGAAAAGAGTAAAGAAGCCTTACCTTATCGAAGGCTGGGTAAATAACACGGAGTTCAGTCAGCCACCCGTACGGCATGTGGCCCACAGGATACGTAGCTGTCAAAACTGCAACTGCCTACAAATAAACACATACAAAATAATTTTTTATTAAGATGTCTATTCTGTTCTAATGTATTGTAAGTCATGATCTAGGTAAGCAACAAACCTCAGGGTTGCCAGTGTCAAATTTTTTACAAAAGGCTTAGAATAATTTTTACTGTTTTTTTTTTTAGAAGTATGCTGGATTTTGGTGAGATCTTGTCTTATAGCGAATAATCCAAATTAAATATAATACATTTCATAGACAAACAAATAGAACGTACAAGTGTAGACACTTATATGATAAAAATTATTTTTTATAAAAAATCCATGAACTTTTTGCACTAGTTATTTTACAATTACCCAAACTGTAAATAAAAACGTTCATAACATTTGTTAAAGCAGCAGCTGAGGTCACTGGGGTTACAAATGGTCATTATGGACCTGTAACAGAAGCATAAATCATTTTAAATCATTCGTTCGGGTTCCGTCAAGCATCATAAACGTGCCAGCACATCCGTGTAAAATGAGTGTAAAAGTGTGATCACAACAACCCTTAAACTTTCAAACCTGATCATAAAAAGTCTCCACTGGTTTTTTCACTGTTCCTGGCTTATTTGAATGATCTGCATTTCAGCAACCTGAAAAAGAAATCATGGGTGTGTACGTATGAGGGTGTGACGTCACTGACCTCAGTGGCTGCAGAAGTGCCTTTCAAGTCACGGGAAACAAACAGGTTGACGATGGGTCTGCTGATCCGCTGTGTGGCTAAGATCAGGGCTAGGGGCCACCAAAAATTCAGCATTTTTTTAATAGTGGCATCACCCTACTCACACACACACACACACACACACACACACACACACACACACACACAGTGCAACAAATGCAGTAAAGGTTAGAACAACACAAGTAAGTTGTGAAAGTAAAATTTGCTTTGAAAAGGGAAGTGAAAGTAACATTTCCTTTGGCTTCTGTATGAACTGTGCTTAATAAAATCACATGTAAAGTAATTGCTAAAGTCATCTTTATCCAGGTCTCGTGAGGCCTTTTGAGTTTGAGGTTTATACAGCTCAAAAACAAAACATGATAAAGATGTGGGGCCCTCGGGGTTTAAAACAAGTATCAGTTCCCAAATCTAGTATCGTGTGGGAATTCTACTTGCGCTTCATATTTTCATAGCTAGTGAGAATATTACTACAAATCTTAAGTCAATTACAAAGCCTGTGTGCATGACGCTTATCCGTAAGGTCTATACTAAGGCCAAGTTCCCCTTAGGGTTACAATATTACAATATTATCTGTAAGGTCTATACTAAGGCCAAGTTCCACGTAAGGTTACAATATTACAATATTATCTGTAAGGTCTATACTGTAGGCCAGTTCTCAAGAGCGTTACAATATTACACAGGGTATGCAAGCAGTAACAAGGTTAGAGAGATACACACCCCGACTTCGGGGCCGCTGGACTCCGGGATGTTGTCGTGAACGTTTCGGTAGTAGCCCAGTCCGACAATGGTGAAACGCACCAAAGCTCCCATGTACAGAGACAAGATGGGAATCAACAATGGCTCCACACACTCCAGATGACTGTGCAGCAAGATAGCCACAAATACAATCTGAAGAGGAAAAAATAAATAATGATAAATTGTGGACTCAGCAGTTAATGAAGCTTCCAAAACAATAAACCAATGAGCCTTAAAACAATTCACAAATGAAGTCAAACCAGGCGCCCTGGAAAATAAATAAATAAATAAATAACACTGCAATAGGCCTGACAGCATTAGTAATTAGCTGGTGTATGTGACATGGAACAACATTACCTGTGCTATGACGTCAGAGATAGAGGCGCAGCCAACCAGGAAACTGTGCTTGTGCTTTAGTAGGATTCCAGCATGGGTCCAGGCCTGGAAACACACACACACACACACACACACACACACACACACACACACACACACACACACACACACACACACACAAAAACTCAAGTCAAGGTTGATTACCTCTGCATTCACACAGGTTTCTCTAGTTTTTTTTTTGCAAGAGTAAGAGTAAGCTGCTGCAAAACTTCCGACAGACACTGTGCCATTTGGAAGTGATACACAGTGTACAGCAGGAACACAGATAGAGGAATACTGATGGTCCTCTAGATCAGAACAGGAGGTGGACATTGGCAATGCAAGCAAAAATCTCCCCACACACACAAACACCATCTGTCCAAGCCAGTTCTGGTGTGACGTGTCCATGTTTGATATGAGATGAAGGAAGGACAGTGAAGAGGCTCACCATGGCATCCAGTAGAGGAAATGCAGCCAGGTAGAGAAAAGCCTTCCTGGTCTTATTGCCCACCGAATCGTCCACATGATGCAGCTTGTTAATGATGTAGTAGCCGAGGTCCGTATAGGCTGAGACGTGAAATAAAATAACATTAGTCAGCATCTCTCATTAATTTATTCTTTCATTATTCTATGATATCAAAGTGAGATTCCAAATATATGTGGACACCTGACCACATACAACAGCCAAACTTAAAAAGATATATTTTCTAAAACCATCAGGAATATTAGGGAGTTGGTCCCATCTTTCCTGTTATATATAAAAGCTGTGTGTTCATTCAGCTGTAGGAGCATTAATGCGACCTGGCAGTGATGCTGGAAAAGAAGGCCATGGTCTTCTCGGGTCTAAAAAAATGCACCCGACCCAAAGTGACCCAAATCACTTTTTACCCGGACCCGATGTGCATATATATATATATATTTTTTAAGAAAGACCCGACCCGAGACAAACCCGAAAAAATTAGACCCGAGTCCGACGGCAATTTTTTTTTAACCCGACTGGACCCGAATGTTGCTTTAGTGTAACCGCTACAGCGTGGATTCAAAATTGATTGACAGGTCTGTTTCAACGAAAATTAGCTTACCGCCAGTAACACGATGTCGCAAGCGGTCTTGGCGAACAGAGGAGAGGTTGGAAAAGGACTCAAGTCGATGAACACACGCGAGATACAGTAGTTCGGGTCTTCTCGGGTCCGTTCGTTAAAAGCACAGTCATTTTAAATTACCCGAGACCCGATACCGCTATTATTATACCCGACCCGTGTCTGAGGCACACGTGAAACTTTTAGACCCGAACCCGCTTGGGTCTCGGGTCGGACCTTGGGTTTTCGGATCTAAGTGGACCCGTGAAGACCTCTAGGTCAGGGCTCAAGTTTTTACATTGGCATTAGCAAACCATGTCTTTATAGAGCTCTGCGCTTTGTGCACAGGGTTATTGCCATGATGGAACAGGTTAGAGCCTTTTGGTTCCAGTGACGGAGAATTGTAATGCAACAGCACACAAAGACACAAACCTTTGGCCATATAGTATAGATCTTTAACAGTAACAATTTCGAAGAACGTTTCTATACATATTTTAAGTTTAAAGAGTAAAAAGATACATGATGTCAGTCACTGTAAATTCCTGCTAGTTTTAACTTAGCAGTTGAGCAATCAACATATACTGTATGCTTTAAACTCTCTCTGTCTCTAGATAACACCATTACTTCCAGTGATAATAGTATATTATCATTGATGCAAACTGCTTCTTTACTTAATGATATAATGGTAAAAAAAAAGGTTCAGCACAGGATCTGGAGGCATGTTGCCAAAGCTTTAACAGTGTGGGCTGTTATACTGTCATCATCATATTATATTTTAAGAGGTAGTTGCCATCTTAAGCCCCATAAAAATGTAACCTAATTTTGGTCTCAGCATCACCATCTAGCTGTAATTTGGTAGATGGGCGAGACCACTGAAACCTGTGAAGCTCCATGTAGGAGGACAGGAATGTTTTGCCCACTGGTTAATGACCATATAACAGCAATGTCTAAATAATGCAAGAAAGAAATACCTGAAAAAATACCAGGAAGAAAACTATCAGTGTCAACCAAGGTCATGGTCATGGTGCTCTTTCTTGCAGAGTTATCATCACCAAGGCTTGTGCACAAAAAATACAACCCAGCACACATCTGGCACCAAAGCTGAAGTCAAAGGCATTTACACGGGTAATGCTGAGAAGCGGAACTGTGTTAGAAATGGTCTTTAATCAAGACATATGTTTAGAAGAATAGAATAAAGAGTTAGAAAACTGTGAAATGAAAAGATTTGAATGAAACGATATCCCACTAAGACATATTTGGCAGGCTGGGAAGACAAAACAAATGCAACAGCGACTAGATGCTGGCAAAATAACAGATAATGCTGTGTTTTGACTAAAAATCTTTTTTTACAGATCCTCTATAAACCTGCTTTGTTTTCTATGTACGTTTTCACTAGGCTACGAATAAAGCATTAGGCATAAATGTAGACATAATAGACTATAATAATAAGTAATAACAAATAAGAAATAATAGTGGAGTCTGAGTGAAATCTATTGAAACATACTGAAGGTCAAAAAAGCTGTAGTTTTTGTGCTGTGCTGTTTTCAGACACACGAGGCCTTCTTCTTTATCACACAATCCCAAATACACTTTTTTAATGACTGTTACTTGACAGAGGGAATTATGGGATACACCCTCAGACTAACCTATCAGTGTGTGGAAGATGATGGCTATAGTTCCAGCAGCGACCATGCACAAGACTGCTTTGATTCGGTCACGTCTGCTGTTGACGAACACCAATCCCACGTTCTTGAAATCGCTCATAGGTCCAGTGAAGAATTTCATTAGGGAATATGCCAAGCCGTAACTGGCCAGCATTTCCACCGCATCTTCTTTGACTGTTGCGATCCCTCTATTTAAAGCCTACAGGAAACACAAAAACAAACTCAAATCAATTCATCATTCGCACCACCTGCATCTGGCCCAGACTTTATCTCGGAGCTCTGCTTGGAGGTACAATGTTCTGTTTACATGTAATAATAAGAATCAAATTCAGTCACATAAAAGTGGGATTAAGATATAATCCAATGCATGAATAACAGTTAACACAGTCATACATTGAGCACGTCAAATTGCATTGTTTTTTTTTAGAGCAATTTCTTTTCTGTAAAGTGCACCATCAGTTATAAGATGTGAAAGAAGCTCATATTACAATCTGCCAAAGAAACTGAACCATGTCCTTTAACGGATTCTGAATACAGATATAGATCATAACTGCAAATCATTCGCTGGTAGAGATTTCTATGAAAGACCTCTTGGTAAATTCATTCTCTAACCCAACTACATGATTCATCTACATGAGGCATGCTGGTACAGCTGTAATACTGCGATATGCTAATCACCCATACTAGTCTTTGGGAGAGAGAAACGGCTTAAAATTATGTCAGAGTTGAATGCTTAAATAGAAAAGGAAGTATTAGGTCAGCTGATGGAAAATGCTGATTGTGATCATTCACATGCTCATAACCCCATTGTCTGGAGACCTTCCTCTTTCCTCGAGATCACAACTTTCTTTTTTTAGGTGCCTGCTAATTAGCATGCGTTATTTTCCAACTACAAATTACCCTTCAGTGACTCATATAGTGTGCTTTTATATATATCTATATTTAGACCCTACCATTGGTGAACTCTCGTACCTAAAGATGTTGGTTAATTTTCTAGCACAGCAGCTTTGACAGAGTTTTATAGCAGATTCTCCATAATCAAAAATCTAATAAAACAAATGTTACATTTCCATTCATGCCGTTTGGCAAACGCCGATATCCAGAGCGACTTACAGAAGTGCTCTGATGAAGTCTTTAATAATGAACACATCAATACTATTGTTTGTAAAATGCGTTGTTATTTAACAAAGAAAAACATACTGATATATATAGTTAAATATTGAGATACGATTGTTTATATTTGAGGAGGATGTCTCAGGTGTCAGTACTATGTTACAGACAGTAACCTTTTTTTCCCTTATTAACTTTAAAGCAAAAGAAAAGAAAAAAAAAACAGCAACTGATGACTGTTTAGAACTGGCATAATATCAGTGATAACATGAACTAACATGAAATGTCAGTAAACGTACATGATACTATAAATTGTTAAATACTGCAACATGTCTCTCATTGCTAAATGATAAAAAAAAATTAATTACTCTACTAGATGGAGGAAAATACGTTCACTTTGTATTGGGCCATAGCACACCACTCTAGGAAGGATTATTTTCCTACATCATACATTTCGCTCCAGTTTGTTTTATTCCTTACGTATAATCAAGGTTTATCTCAGGTTCTTTCTGTCTGATTTTATAACTAAAACTGCAACCTAACAGCAACCCAGTCTTGCTTTTTGCCAGCTTGCTCTTTCATTAAGGTGACCTAATCGAGGGACAGATGGTGGATTTCTCTAAGCCCTTGATATCATGCCCCTCCCATGTCCTTCCTTCATGTCACCAGTGCAGGAAAGGAGCCGAGATATCAAGGTCCACTTCCACACTACACAGACACTCTCTCTACACTCTCAAGGCTGATTACAAAGAAAATCAAGCAGTTTGGTCATGTGCTACAAAGCTGTGACTCAAGTGGAACAGGTAGAATTAAAGAATGAAGCTTGCATAGTCGAAGAATTGTTTGTCATCTAATTACATCTAACAATAAATTGAATCCACTTTTACAACTAAATACTATTTAAATCGTTTAAATGCTATATTTATACAACCTTTTGTTTTGACTCTGATTAAAGACTAAAGCATTGGGGAATACAAAGGAGTAAAAGATCACACCGATCGCTCGGCTGATTTACCGAGCACTAACCAGACAAACACAGGCCAAAAGGAAATGACAGTCCAGATGCCTCTCAATAATTCATCTAAGACTCAAGCCGCTCCTTATCTTCTCAACTCTTCTGTTGCCGTGTGCACGTGCGTGCGTGTGTGAATATGTGTCACCAGTTCATTTTCTAAACGCCTTACAGGAGTGTTGAAAAAGATAACAGATGTCGGTTAATGAGAATTATCTGACAAATGAGACTCCCTAATCTATTTCTTGACTATTTAGCAATAGCATATTGTGCTACGGAAAACTCAGAGCTCAGTAGAGTTAAAAGCTCTCTAGTGCAAGTTGAAACGTAAACCTACAAACAGAAATTGTGAATTGTATCAAGCTTGATATTACAACTGTGGTATTTTTCTAGAACATTAAATTGACTAATTTTTTCAAATTCAGCGATTGGTCCATATTGTGAGCCAGTAAAAAAAAGTCAGGGCTTGAATCGAACATACAGATTTTTAATGCATTTTTGTGTGATTTTTATCAATGATTGTTGAATTGACAATCCGTTTACAAAGCACCTTTACTCTTTCATGTCAGGTGTTATGCTGAGATATTCTGTTGTTTGGAGACTGATTTTTATTCCATTCAGTGGAACAGAATGATTACAAATCTAATGACTAATGTAAACCACCAGTCTTTAGGTGTGTTGTGAATCAGCACACCTAAAGACGG